>NC_079458.1:37159938-37197438 GCF_903798145.1 Danio aesculapii
TTTCGACTCATTTTATAAAGAGAAAATTTGATTTGGGTTGTCAAACATATAAGTGCATGAACGATGTTGTATCATTTATAATGGGGGAGTCGATTATTGCAAATCTAGTTTTATTAGCATTTTATGAGTTTCTATCCAGATATGTAATCTTATTAGTAATGTAATCGAATGTTATAGTGATGCTATAAAATGTAGAACATCGTAAGACAATCATAACCAATGGTATTTTTTTATTGGGACTATTTATTTATTATGTGACCTGGCAGGCAAAACTCTGAACATGTGTCTGCATTCTTTATTATTATGATTTTCTATTTTTAGCTTTGTGCTCAAACAATGTTTAGAACAAAATAATTATTTTAGCTTCAATTATATATATATATGTACAGTATACCATACACACATTATACTCTCTTTTATTACCACTCTCTTATTATTACATATACTCCCTCATTGTTTACGTAATGTGTGTACTCGCTGTATAAAGAATAATTTAGGGTTGGGCGATGTTGACCAATGTGACATCATACAATGTTTAATATGAAACATTGCGATGGCATCGTCGTCGTAGGTGGCGGTGAATGAATTATTATGAATAATTAATTAATTCATAACAAATTAATTATCTGTAGTCTACCGTTTCAACTACCTGACCCGCATGGTCTTTGTTTTATCAAATCATAAATAAATAAAAGATAAGTTAAACAGTTACTTTTTCCACTGGACTTTGGCATGAATAGGCAGAGTGATCTGTGTTGTTATAATGGCGTCGACAAACTTGGTTGGTAAAAAAGGTAGAAAAAAGGTTTTCGCTAAAATTAAGTACAAGAGGCAAGATTGAAGCAGTGTACTGACGCTGTGACACATTACCTGATAGATTCAAAAGACAGAAGAGCCGTTAGATAGAGGCAAGATGAATTAAATATCACGTTTAACAACTATAGTGAGACGCGATCCAGCAGTACATCCTTGATAAACTGTCCGATGTGCAATGCTCTCTAGGGTTTTGTGCTCAAAGTACCCGTTAACTGCTGGAGCTCAGATGCGCGCGTACGCTGCAGCGCATGACAGAGTGTGTTTGTGTGTGTATGTGTGGTCAAGTGCATTTCCAGTGGTATAGTGTGGAAGGAGGGGTTTTCAGAAATGCCAGTGTGGATGTGGATCGTTTTTGTTCTAAAGTGCCATTTTAAAACTAAGATGTATTGGTGTAAACGGGGCCTAAGTGTGTATTTTTCACGAGCGAGTTACTGCTGCAACAGGGGTGGGGCAGAGGATCGCGATGCCGGCTCAGCATCATGATGTATATCATCTATTGACCCAACCCTAATATGAATACAACATGTAAATACCAAAAAAATACAAATCTTGTATATATATATATGTGTATATATATATATATATATATATATATATATATATATATATATATATATATATATATATACATATTTATGTGTGTGTGTATATGTATATGTATATGTATGCACACACACACACACACACACACACACACACACACACACACACACACACACACACACACACACATATTCTCAAATATGTACATGAGTATTTTATAAATATATGTAAAAGTACTTGTATAGTCTGTCTTATATGTATGTATAGTTATATGTATAGTTAAGTATCTTATAGTTATGCATAGTTTTTTTTTAATAGCTCTTATGTCCAGTGTTGTGTTTGTATTTATGATTAATTTATGTGGCACCGTTCCTCTGTATGACCACACATGTAGCGGAATGACAATAAAGCTTGACATGACTTGAAAAAGTAAATAAATAAAAAGATATATTATATATGTAAAATAAATATGCACAGTCCATACTATGGCTGCACAATATATCATTTCAGCATCAATATTGCAATGTGCACATTAACAATAGTCTTATTTCAGGATATGCAATGTTGAGTCTGAATTGTAGTTAAGCAGGAGCTGAACACATGCGATTTGTTAAGTGTGATAAGTTTAACCATAACAGAGTGAAACATCATGAATCATTTGCATTTGAATCATTTGCATGTGTTTTACGGCTTTTAACTGAGCATTTCAAGAAAAATGGGGTCACAAAAAGATTATAATGTTGGAATGTGTAAAAAAAAGATTAATTGTATTTAATTATTTATATGGAATTTAACTGTATTCAAACAAGATTATTTCTCTTAACCCGCTGGCAGACAATTTAGCTTGTTTTAAGGAAAGACTTTTAATTTTCACTTATTTTTTCTGAAGGTGAAAACAAAATATTTGTACTTGATCTAAGAATTTTTAGGTATTTGGAATAGCCGTTTCAAATGTTATCACTCGATTGAATGGGCTTTATCAGTGGTTATCAGCTGATAGATATGGCCATCCACCCACATTGTTAATCAGCTATAGATCACATACAGCTGCAGCTGGAAGTTAACGAGAAGTATTTATATTATTTATTAAATTTCCCATTAATTGTATTTTATTAACATCTACCCCAGGCATCACGGTGGTGCAGTGGGTGGCACGATTGCCTCACAGCAAGAAGGTCACTGGTTCAAGCCTTTGCTGGTTCAGTTGGCATTTCTGTGTGGAGTTTGCATGTTCTCCCCGTGTTCGCGTGGGTTTCCTTCAGGTGCTCCAGTTTCTCCCACAAGTCCAAAGACATGCGGTACAGGTGAATTGGGTAAGCTAAATTGTCCATAGTGTATGAGTGTGCATGGATGTGCATGGGTTACAGCTGGAAGGGCATCCGCTGCGTAAAACATATGCTGGATAAGTTGGCGTTTCATTCCGCTGTGGCAACCCCAGATTAATAAAGGGACTAAGGCGAAAAGAAAATGAATAAATGAAAGAATAACGTCTACCCCCTACCCAACCCAAAACTCAACCTGTCACAGTAACCAGCGATCTAGCCCATGCAGATCGCTGGAGAACTACAAATCTTCCAGCAAAAGAACTACAAGATCCAGTCATGCACCACTCACACGCACCTGTTCCTCATTCAGTAGATAACACACGCTCACAGCTGGGAGCTGCTCATGAACTGACTACATAGACTATTTACACAGCACACAAGCACACGACTGTGAACATTACAACATGTTTTCTCTACCTTTCCTTCCGTGTTTGATCCTCGCTTTTTGTTTGTTTATTCCTGTCTGCTGCCTGCCTTTTGACCATCTGCCAGTTTACTGACCACGACTCTGGATTGCCCGTATAAATCTGTTTGCCCCTGTGTTGACTGTTGCTTTCCTCACCATTCTCTGCATAATAAACCCTACATTTGGATCAGCACTTCCCTTTTCAGTGTCCCACTTCACATAACACAACACGTCACAGTAATGTAAAAACAGATCTGGAGTCTTTTCTATTAGTATAGCTGATTAACTACAAGTATTATTTATTACATTTCCCATTATTTGTATTTTATTAACGTTTACCCCTACCCCAACCCTAAACCCAATTGTCACAGTAATATAAAAAAAATCTTCTCTATTAGAATAGCTGATTAACCATGTGTATGGATGATAACAGCCCTCTAAGCCTACTAGTAGGCGCAGAAGGCCCCTACTGGCCCAAATCTACCAGCTGACCACCACTGATAAAGCTCATTCAATCGAGTGATAACATTTGAATCGGGTGTTTGGACTAGAAACAAGACAAAGCAAAGCAAGAAAAGCATTTTTAGCATTGCGATTATTCAATTTCTGGACCTCAATATTTTTAGACTCCCCATAAAAATTGTGGAACCGTATTCATACCCCAATATTTTTATCGCTGAAAAAGAAAATATCGCTATATCAGGTTTTTCCAGTATCGTGCAGGCCTAGTCCACACACATATATTTATTTATTTAATATTATATATCATTTGTGTGGTGCGTCATTGATTTTAAATGCCAATGAGGCAATATATATATATATATTTTCAACATTTTGCATTTATAACAATCTGAAAAAGCTTATGATTCAGATAAAACTAAAAAAAAAATCTGTTAAGACATTGAATTATCTAAATATGTCATTTCTGTTCTTGTACATGCGAGTTGTCATTTTGTTTTCATCGACTGTCGTTAGTGTGAACAGGCTTGTCTGAGACTTATTAAGGGTGAATGATGAAAATAGACCGTTAGTTACAAGTCTATGGTCTGTTGACTTCTGGTGTGATGATTTTCCATAGTAATATCTAAAGCCGAATGCTGTGTTGACATCATATGAAGTGAATGCTGGCACACATGCTGTAATAACATGGCCAGAGTGGAGCACCTGTGGCGAGGAAGGGTATCTAGTATTATACGACTGGACGGCTTTTATCCCTGTTTCTACTATGGGCCAGAGTCAATTTAGACTCCCAGCATGCTCTACTGCCAACCCGCAGAAGTCTCCAGCAAATCCAATCAGCTGTCCGCGGAATGGAGACGCTACATTGATAACCGCACTTCATCATGACATTTCTCCAATGATTTTGCGTTAAATAATACATAACACTTTAAGGCCTTGCCAAAGTAGTAATTATCTCTAAAAAGCTAATTACGCTTGAGTAATTAATGCACATCTGTAAACATTTCAAGCAATTATGGATTACTCTCTCACGTTTACCAGTGTGATTTTACATCAATTACTCATCAGCAGCATGACCATCTCCTACAATCATACACGCACACACACACCGTAGAGTTTTTGGCAGTGAGGTCGCAATCTGGCTCAGCACCCCTCCTGCCGCCCCAGTTTACCAGGGTACCCTCATTAAACCAGCATCCAAACCTCCACATCCCTTCTGCCACCTGGGTCTCCCGCCATTTAGAGAGAGCGAGGCACGAGCAAGGTCCTCTGTTACGATCGCTAACTGCTACGCCAGCAAATGAAGGCACTATCTGAGTTCTTCAAGATTTACGAGCGGTTTTTGGCTCCGAGTGAGCTTCGATAGGGCACTTCATAGATGGAAGGGGGTAGTATGGTTACTAGAGTTATTTATGTCCCTCATGTCATATTTTCGAAAGGTCCACAGGGGAAACAGGGATCTAAAATAAGCATGGCATGACTGGAGTGCTTTGGCTGGTCTAGTATAAACCCTTTAAACCAGTGGTTTGCAACTGCGCCCAAAAATCAATTGCAAATCTGTTTGATTATAGACAGAAACTGACAACTTTAAATCTCAAATACTACATAAATTTAAATGAAATAAGTACATTTTTGATTTTGAAGTAACTATGGGCAGGATAAGATTCTGACGGTATGATAACCTTGGATAAAAATATCACGGTTTCATGGTATCACGGTATTGTGATTACTGCTCTAAAATATATTCTTTTTAAATGTCTGGGTAAAAAACTAAAGCTTTTTTTTCTTTTTGAACACAATATGTCTTATTTTGAGAAACATTTAAAATATTTGGAACAGTAAACGTGTCAGGCTAAATTATTAAAATGAATTGTTGAAATCTGCTTTTTTCATTAGTTCAGAAACACTGATTTCATCACAATTTAAAACGGCATCTTTGGATATCTGTTGGATATCTATTGGATATTCTGCTAGAGAAAATGTTGTCATAAATAAACAACAAAAACATAAAAAAAAATCTTACACATACATTGAGAACGTTAAAATAGGAAATTTTGCCGGTTTTAAAACCTTGACTTTTCCAAACTGCGGTATACTTTGAAAACGGTTATCGTCCCATGCCTAGAATTAACCTTGATTTCGGAGCAATATAGCTTATATGTAGATCATTATTGCCAAACATGAGATCGTTGTTTGACAAAATGTAAAAATAAAAGTTAAATAAAAATTCTTTGTATAGAGAATTGATAGCTGGCCAAAAATCACAATCTGTTTGATTATAGACAGCAGTGGAAAAAAATCAACCAACATGATTGTAAATAGTTGGGAATACAAAACATATGGGACTGTATTTTAACGATCTAGGCGCAAAGTCTAAAGCGCGTGTCCGAATCCACTTTTGCTATTGGTCTGAATTGGTCTGCCGCATGATCTGAAAGGGTTGTGCTTATTCTCTTAATGAGTTATGAGTGTGTTTTCAGCATAATGTGCATTAAACTAATCAGAGTCTCATCTCCCATTGCCTTTAAGAGTCAGTTGCTTCGTGCCATGGCGCATTTGCTATTTACATGGCGGCCTTTGTAATTGTAAAAACTGAACGCTTCACTAGCAAGAAAACAGTTAAACAGAGCACCTGCAGCGTGAAGATAAAGAACGAGCCTTTTACTTTACTCTTACTCTACTTGACTCCTTTACTTTCGTGGAGTAAGGAAAGAGTGTTATACGCACTCCACTGGAGGCATCCATTAGCCTATATATTTAATTTAGTTTGTGAAGCGCAAAGATTTGTTTCAAAACTATTTCTAAATTCAGTTCTAGTTTCCAGCAAATGGATAAATTAATAATAATAAGAAAGTGTGGTAAGAAAGAGTTATATCCAAACGTCCTATTCTTATGCCCTGAATGGTGATGCTTACGTCTCCAAAACCCGACAGGTGGACAAAACTAAACTTGTTTTTATTAAAACAAATATAAATATGCATTTAATAAATAATACTGCTTATATAAAAAAAAAACATTATACAAATGCAAATTGTCATGAATAAACTGAAAAAGCCCCCTCTCCCCGAAGTGAAGGCATGGAAGTAGTGGTTTTTATATTTAAATAGCACACCCATAAGTCCACAACGCGGCGCAAATGGATTTACTATTTAAACAACATAGAGCAAAACATGAAAATTACTTATGCGCTGGTCTGAAAATAGCAACAAATCGCATCATACACGTCTTGCACCTAATTGCTCCAGGTTTATGATATGCACATGGTCTTTAAAACAAGGATTACACTAGAGAATTACAAATCAACACTGATAACTCAATTGTCTTTTTACATTGTTCTCAAATTCTCATTGGTCCATGACAGAATCTGTTATTTTGCTGTTCAGTACTGTGAAGTTTTGAATTGGTATTAGTGCTGTATAAATTGTACAAAAGTGACATGATTTGGCCTAAAAGAACATTCTAGGTTAATGCAAGACATGTAAAGCTTGACTTGTAGCATAGAAGTTGTTGTGTGTTCATCGCTGTCTAAAAAGTAGTAAGGCTTTAGTGAAATGCAATGCAAGTGAATAAATGCTTCAAAAGTATAACCACAAGAAGAGTAAAAAAACTATATCATTCAATTTGCCTTGCAAGCCAATGTTAAACTGACAAGAATAACTCTAAATCTCAAATATTGCATACACTTAAATGAAAAATTTAAGTTTCTGATTTTGAAGTAACCTTGATTTTGAAGGAAAATAGCTTATATTGAGATCATTATTTGCCAAAAATGAGGTAGTTATTTGACAAAATGTAAAAATAAAAGTTTCTAACTGCAGCGACATAGAAACCAAATAAAATCAAACCAAATTGATTATAGACAGCAGTGAAAGAAACATTAAAAATGCAACGTGGGTGTGAATAGTTGGAAATATAAAACACATAGTCTTTAAAATGAGAATTACACTTACGAATTACAAATCAACACTGACAACTCAATCGTATTTTCACATTGTTCTCAAATTCTCATTGGCCCATCACCTAATCTGTTATTTTACTGTTCAGTACTGTGAAGGTGTTTTAAATTTATATGCAGCATACATTTGTATAAAGGTGAATGGATTTTTCTTTCTGGGTTAATGCAATACATGTAAACCTTGGCTTGTAGCATAGAAGTTGTGTGTTCGTCGCTGTCTAAAAAAATAGTAAGGCTTTAGTAACATGCAATTTAAGTGAATAAATGCTTCAAAAGTATAACCAAGAGAAGAATCAGAAAAAATAACCTTCAATTTGCCTTGAGAACTGGTGTGAAATTGACAAGAATAACTTTAAATCTAAAATATTACATATATTTAAATGAAAAATACTTTAAATTTCAGAACTCAGTAAGGAAGAGTGGAAAAAATAGTTGGTCAAAAATCCCACCAATAAAAAGCCAATACATAAACACAGTAACACAATAACGTTGTGTTTACTTTTGTACAATAAATCAATGTTGAATGCCATCATAATGTAATCACTACTTAAAGTTTTACATTTAGGCCCTAAACAAAGCTAATATTGAACCTTCACCATCACCTCCTGGAAAAGACCCAAGCTCGATAATCGTGCTCCCCTCCCACAATGACAGGCCAACTGGGTCTCCAGACTTCCAGATCGTATTGCATTTCCAATGTGCACCCTGCCAAAAGATCACAGTCCCTCCACCTCTTCACCCTCCTCTGATTGGCTCGTTTCCACACTCATTAACATGTCCCATTATCATCCGGACTAGTCTCTGGTTCCCGCCATACTAATTATTATAATAAACAACATGCTTTATGACTTTCAAGATACTGGAAGAGCTTCAGTTTTTTTTTCTCGTCAAGGTCCTCCGTCACATGTGGGCAGATTTTTTCTTTCTTTCTTTTTTTTTTCCAAGGGCATCTGGTTCTAGCTGTTCCGATGGGAGAGAGAGAACAGGAGGGATGCCGAGAAAAAACCTGGATGGATCCACCTAGAAATTGTTGAATCAAATTCTTGCACCTGGATATAATTGTTGTGCCGCTGTGCTGGGACTTTCTGCCGTTACAAGAGTAGCAAATTAGTGAAACGAAGTCTGGCCTCCAATTGCGAAATCCAACTTCACCTGCTCTCATATTTTACCCTGGAATAAAAATAAATAAAGAAATAAAACATTTTCTGGCAATCTAGAGTTCACTGAATTGGTAGTACTAAATGCTATACATCTTAAGGCAGTGTAATGCCACTCAAGCATTTAGTAACTAAAGGTCAATGGATTAAAATTACAGTTCCAGGGGTAATTTCAATGGTTTATACACCCTGAGATGCAGTATATGCTTTCAAAGCTTCACCCGTAAAGTGTGGTTTGTATTTACTGCAAGCTTCACAAATGCCACTCTATTCACATTCAATAGATTCACTCAGCGACAGGCATTGAAATGCTAGACTAAAAGGCAAACAAAATCTATGAATAAATAAACTAATATAATGATAATAATAAAATAGTCAAAAACCAATAAACATGAGAGTAAAATAAATTCTCACAGACCCTCCAGGACCACTGAATTTAATGCAAAATCAAGCCAATATTGCAAAATTTGCACTTTTTTTTGAAAGAATGCTGCAGATTTCACACATATTTTGAACAGTCAGACACTGTTCAAGTTCCAGCTGCCCCACAGAGCACCATCTGCATCATTTTACATTCATTTATTTATTTTCCTTAGGTTTAGTCTCTATATCAGAGGTCGCCACAGCGGAATGAACCGCCAACTATTCCAGCATGTGTTTACGCAGTGGATGCCCTACCAGCCGCAACCCAGTACTGGGAAACACCTATACACACATACACTATGGCCAATTTAGTTTATTCAATTCACTTATACTGCGTGTCTTTGGACTGAGGGGAAACAGGAGCACCCAGAGGTAGGCATGGGATGAGTACCGGTTTCAAGATTTACCGTGGTTTGGAAAAGTCAAGGTTTTAAAACCTCTAAAATTTTCTGTTATACCATTTTTAAGGCATAAGTAAAGTTTTTGTTTAAAGATTTTTTTTTATGTGTTGTAAATAAATCTGTGTTTTTGAAACCATTGAAGATGGCAGAAGTCAATGATTTATTTTATGTTTACTGTTCCAAAATATTATAAATGTTTCCTAAAATAAAATATATTGTGTTGAATGGGGAAAAAATTTAGTTTTTTTACTCAAACAGAACATATTTTAGAGCAATAATCACAATACCGTGATACCGTTAAACCGTGGTATTTTTATCCAAGGTTATCATACTGTTAGTAACTTATGCTGCCTCATACCTACCCAGACGAAACCCACGCCAACATGGGGAGAACATGCAAACTCTACACAGAAATGCACAGAAATTCTTAGGTTTCATACATTGCTTAGAAACAAATGTAGGCCAATAAAAATCCATTAAATAATGTATATTAATGCAAATTTATATTCAAGGCCATGCTATAAAGTGAGTTTAGCACAGGTAAAGCATCTGCTAGGCACAACACAGTAGAAGCACAACAAATTCAGGTAAAGAAAGAAGTGATTTCTACATTTACTTTGACTTCTATTACATTGCAGACAATACATCAAACATTTTTTAATAATGTATTCCTGATGATTTTTTTTAAAATAAACACATATTTCAATTTTAGTTCTTGTAACACTTTTCAAAAAAAGAATTGCAGGGACTGAAGACACCAAGCGATAAAGTGTTTCACGTGTAATTTTGTCCCATTCTTCCTGCAAACAAGTCTTAATGTGGGCAACAGTACAGGGTCTACATGACTGGCCTGCCTGCAGTCCAGACCTGTCTCCAATAGAGAATGTGTGGTGCATTTCAAGTGCAAAGTGCGACAACAAAGACCATGTTATGTGCGTACATGGTTACATGTTGAGGAAGTAGTAAAAGGCAAGTGTGAATAAACACACATCAATAGTGGAGTACATGGTAGTTTTGTTGTGGATTTACATCACATTCCAACCAACAGTGAAGACGCATCTTACACACAGCAAATGCTACATATACATTAGCGCCATCTGCTTAGGCACAACACAGTAGAAGCACAAAAAATACAGATAAAGTGTCTAAATTGATGAACTAATGGCTAAATCTGTGTGTTTTTGAAGGCTTGCAAAGAATACTAACATTTAAAATGTCAATTAATTAGTATTTTGTTTGAGTTTTCATGTTATACTGACTCTACTCCAAACGTTGCAGCAGAAATCAAGATCTCATCAGACTAGGCAATATTTTTCTAATCTTCTATTGTCCAATTTTGGAGAGCCTGTGCGAATTACAGCCTCAGTTTCCTGTTCTTAGCTCACAGGAATGGCACCCGTTGTGGTCTTCTGCTGCTGTAGCCCATCTGCTTCAAGGTTGGACGTGTTGTGTGTTTAGAGATGCTCTTCTGCAGACCTCTGTTGTAACGAGTGCTTATTTGAGTTACTGTTGCCTTTCTATCAGCTTGTACCAGTCCGACCATTCTCCTCTGACCTCTGGCTTCAACAAGGCATTTGCGCTCACAGAATATTTTCTCTTTTTCAAACCATTCTCTGTAAACCCTAGAGATGGTTGTGCCTGAAATCCCAGTAGATCAGCAGTTTCTGAAATACTCTGAAAATACTCTGAAATAGCCTGTCTGGAGCCCACAACCATGCCACGTTCAGTCACTTAAATCACCTTTCTTCCCCATTCTGATCCTCGGTTTAAACTGCAGCAGATCAGCTTGACCATGTCTACATGCCTAAATGCATTGAGTTGCTGCCATGTGATTGGCTGATTAGAAATGTGCATTAACGAGCAGTTGAACAGGTGTACCTAATAAAGTGGCCAGTGATTGATATTGATACATACTGTTACACTGAATAAGCATCTTTAGGAGAGAAGCTAAGCTGTATTACACTTATACTGTTTAGTTACTTGAAACTCCTTTTCATCTTGAACACGTACATAAACAATCTTTAAAAGTGGTATTTGTTGAAACACACACTGTATTGACTGTACACATATTAAAAAGCCAGTCCAACCGTACATCTGAGTGTCTCCAAACAAATACTGTGAGTGTTAGTCTCTAGCTGGCTGGGATTGAATCCTCGAAAATCCAGCTTCTAATCATCATATGTCTGGGATCAAGCAGGGTATTTCAGCCGCATTTGTATTCATACATCCTAAACACACTAAGCCGATACAGGCATGGAATCGCTTTGATACAGTGCCTTTCTGCGCTCGGTCCTCGGCGTAACAGCCTTGTGTACAAGAAAGCGAATTATGCCCTCTTAACTGAATAACACAGTTTACCAAGATGACATGGAAAACAGATTAGTGCCAGAGGGAGTCCAGGGAATATCTACCAACAAAGATGAACACACAAATAACAACAATAACAACACAATGGCCTTGAATTCAATAAGGCTGAAATTCAGAATTCTGCTCACGCGAAATCATCTTTCATCCCTCCACCTCTTGCTCGAATGGGTTTATTAGTCACTGTGGAAATTATCGCCGTGTAGCCGAGGTTTTCAAACATGTAATCTCTAATTGTTTTATAATTACCCAGATTGTTTTCTGCGAGTGTGGGAAATTGCACATAGGAGAGATGAATTTCTGATGGGGGTATTACATTGACTGACAGACAGAGCGGTCTTGTGGCCACATGCTGGAGCAGTGATAGGGTGTCAAAGACATGGTGTGTGCCATCGGGGGTGTCGTAGGGCTTGGCAGAGGCTGCCGGGAGCAGGGGGCTTTGTTTCACTGAGTGCATAGTATTAGACCTCTAGGGAAGCCACGCAGCGGGGGTTGGATTAGCCCCTAGTTTACTATAGCACGTGCTTCTCAGTGCATGGCAAACTTGCGCTCGCTCCTCTACCCCCTTATTAGAGACCTCCTGGGATTGCCGTTTCCAACCCCATTTTCTTTTACCCATTTGCTTCGCACACTTGTCCTATTAAACGTCACTCACCTGTGATTTACATAATTGAGTCAAATGCAGCATGCTTTTTTTTTTTCTTTTTTTAAATTAAAGCGCAAATTCTTATTAAATGTGTGAAATACCTCCCAGGTGCTTTTAATTCCCCTCCATATATCCTGTATGTAGAATGGTGAAGAGTAAACTGTTTTCATCTTATTCACTGCTTCGATGATCTCTATCCAATTCTCATTTAATAATAACAAGGAGCGAACTCGTATATCATCCATTCATTTTTAAAAGAAGCATGATATCGGCAAGCTTGAAGCTCAGTTGAGATTTTTTCTAATGTGTGTATTAGTATTTTAGCCAACTGAAAAGGTTATCGGTTTATATCGATTATCTGTCTATACCTCAATACAATGAAGATTGCAATTAATTAGTACAACCCTAAATCAGAAAACATTGGCACAGTGTGGAAAACACATTCAAAAAAGAAAGTAGTAATTTCAAACTTGATCCAATTTTGGTTCTTGCAACACATTAAAAAAAAGTTTGGACCGTAAAGCATTTACCACTTTGTAATGTTGCCAAATATGTGCAATACTTTATCATACGCACTTGTACACAGCGCCTTATATCAATATACAATGCAATACCTTCTACATTCGCACTTGTACACACCACCTTATATCAATATACAATGCAATACCTTTCTACATTCGCCACTGTAACACCTTTTAACTGTATATTTATAACAACCTGTACTATACAACTCAACATCCAGGTTTCTTGATAACCGCCATCTGTTTTAATGTTTATCGTGTTTTTTTTTTCATAATTATTTTGTGTTGTCACTTGTCACTTTATGTACAATGGAAGCTTCTGTAGCCAAAACAAATTCCTTGGGTGTGCGAAGCACACTTGGCAATTAAAAGGATTCTGATATCTTTCAAAACACTTCTAAAGACATTTAGGGACTGATTATAACCAAGTGATGAAATGTTTCAGGTGTGATTTTGTCCTATTCTTCCTGCCAAACACGTCTTAATGTGAGTAACAGTACGGGATCTACTTGATTGGCCTGCCTGCAGCCCCGACCTGTCTCCAATAGAGAATGTGTGGTGCATTTTCAAGTGCAAAATGCAACAATGAAGACCACATACTGTTGCCAACTGAAGACATTAAGCGATGAAGTCTTTCAGGTGTAATTTTGTCCCATTCTTCCTGCAAACAAGTCTTAATGTGGGCAACAGTACGGGATCTACTTGATTGGCCTGCCTGCAGTCCCGACCTGTCTCCAATGGAGAATGTGTGGTGCATTTTCCACTGCAAAATGCAACAAAATGAAGACCACGTACTGTTGCCAACCTTAAAACTTGTCAATTTGATGATCACATTAGCCAATTTGACTGAAGACATTAAGCGATGAAGTCTTTCGGGTGTAATTTTGTCCCATTCTTCCTGCAAACAAGTCTTAATGTGGGCAACAGTACGGGATCTACTTGATTGGCCTGCCTGCAGTCCCGACCTGTCTCCAATAGAGAACGTGTGGCGCATTTTGAACTGCAAAAGGCGACAATTAAGACTACTTAGGCCCAATCCCAAGTCTATTTTTGTATCCCTACCCTTCCTCTTGGCCCTTACAATCGAGGGTTAATGGGAAGGGCTTCAAAATTTACCCCTCAGAATTGGGACAGCACTACAGCACCTGCACACGTCATCATATGTCCTTGCAATCTCTTGCTTCATATGAGATCAGACGATCGCGACTGCTGTAGTTATTCCAGTTGCGTTATTTTTTGGTATTTATATTCAGGAGATCACTGAAAGCATATATTATGTTATCATAACGATCGAATGTGGCAATAAGATCGCAACAGTACTGTGCATTTACACAGTGGCCATATTCATGTAAACACACCAAAAATAACATTAACATTTTAGAAGACACTGTAAAAAGCCCATTGACAGCCACTAGACTTTTCTGACAGGGTATTCGAATGTCATCGAGTGTCAGAATGTTGTGGGATTGCAGTACAGGAGTTATTATTAGGGATTATAGATTGCGAAATTTAGTGGTTTTTATTTTAACGTTTTTGTAAAAAGCATGATGGTAAAATACAAACACGGTTATGAATATATTAAAACATGTTGGTTTGTTGTAAAAATGTGTAATAATGACAAAATTACTAATTTGTGGATCTCCTTACTTCCAAGAGCAGCTGTTGCTGGTGTATTTTTGGAAATTTTTCTTACCACTTGGTTTTGAGTGTGGTCCTGAAAAATTTATACCCCTTGCCCTTAGCCCTACGCCTTCAAGCTAAAGAGAATTGGGACACCACTACCCCTTCACGGGCACGAGCAAAACGAGGGGTAGGGGTAAGGGGAAGGGCTAAGGGGTAGAATTGGGATTGGGCCTTAGTGTTGCCCACCTTAAAACTTGTGAACATGTGAATAAACACACATCAATAGTGGAGTACATGGCAGTTTTGTTGTTGCTCAAATGTGGATTTACATCACATTCCAACCAACAGTGAAGACACATCTTACACACAGCAAATTCTACACATACATTAGCGCCAAACCGCCAACAAATTGTCATCGTCATTTCCTTACAGGTAATGTTTACTAACAAGGTGCCAAATATTGGCCCGAAATGCGGCATTTTTGGCTGTTTAGACAGCATTTATCATTTTGAATTGGCATGTAAATGTGAAACTTCTTTTAAAAAGGTGGGGGAAATCAGTTTTTGGCTATACCATTGTCGTTTAAACATAGCCTAAGTATGGTTTTCGTAAAATTTTGCATTGGATTTGGCTTGCCTTATGCATTTGATGTCTGTAACTGAGAACAGCAGAACAGCAAGAGAACATGCAAGAACACAAGTTCAACAGTACCACGTGTTGGCCAGCCTTCATGCTCAGATAAAATTTTGTAAATAAATGTCTGGCCTAATGCTCTAGGTCATCACCTTTAAAGGCTATAAAACACTAAACACACACCACTGGTCAGTGCAAGTACACTTTAGAGGTTCAGCAGGTCATGACATATAAAAAGTCTCATATTATCGCAAAGTACAGTTACAAAACAGCCGTTAAAGGGCTCAAAACCAATGAAGAATCCACCATGGTATAAAACGCTCCACATCTGTGCACCTGGTGGTAGCCTGGGGACTGTCTTTACTGTCTTTAAGCAAGACAAGGAGAGATTGGTACTCTCCCATTGGTTGGCCTTATGGCATTGCCAGGCTAAACAGCTGTCAGGTGTTCTCCAGAACCCTTTTCCAGCCAACTTCTACATCTACCCCCGCGTTGTAGGCATCCCACTGATATATGCATCACGGTTACTTCTGCCATGAAGTTAATGTAAGAGCTTGTTTATTGCCCAATGGTTTTCACAGGATTTGAGCAGGGATAAAAGCAGCAAGTCGTCTATAGACTCTGAAAGTGGAACTATGTTAGCAGGCTCAACTGAGGTTTCTTTATATTCAGGATGTTTGTTGGCAGGATTCACACTGACGTCAGACTATTTAACAGTTCACATTCAGCTTTTGGCACCAGAGGTGACAGAGGTGTTACTTGGTGGTCCGTCCCCTTTGAGAATTAACATGTGATGTTTTAACAGGCATATTTTACTCCAGCAGTTTTCCTAGTTTATAAAGTCGGTAGTTCAAAATTGGTTTGACATTGCTTGATTGTTTTATGTAAATAATATATTCTGTCATTATCAGTCTTACACTATTTGTTTCTCTTTCTGAAAGTCTTGTTAACACTATCGTGGCATTTATCTTTTATTATTTCAGAAAATAGGATTGTAAAAAAAATATATGTGTTGTACTCTTCAATTCACTGCGCTCTAAGTTTAACTATGACGACTACCACTACTGAAAAACCAAGAAACGTGTAAAGGGTCTATAAGCAGAAATACAACGTTTGCTATTGTGACAACGTGTGACATCAAAACCAAGAGGACTATTTGCTTTTGGTTATCTCATAATTTTCTTTAAGGCTTTTAGAATGGCGTTTTTCAATTCCTGACTAAGATGAGGGCTGTTATGCACAATATCCTGATTTTAATTTACAGATGTTCTTATTTTGGGGGTGAAATGTATTTTTCTAACTAATTATATTGGAGTATATTAAAATAACCAATAGAAAAAGCTTGAGTGAACCACTGGTGAACATCTGCTGCACCCTATTAGGATCCATTTTGAATTTATGTTGACTGAAAATCCCTTTACAAGGCTACAGGTTCTTGTGTCATACGTAATCCTCTGCGGCGATACTGAATCTGACCTGAGGTCTGTGTATCACACTCTCGGCCACTGGTGTCAAACCCCACACAGGTCAGAGGTCGTGACCCTCACAGGTAGAACTATGCACACATTACGAGACCCCACGCACTGCTTCGTTCTGTTGTGATGAGGGTCTGTTCCCTGACGCCGCCGCGCAGAGCGTCCCGCTAACAACTGCGGTTTGATTTGTCGATTGGGGGAAGTCGAGGAGGCCATTGCTCTAATAGGGGGTGAGACAATGGGCCATCACTAATCAGGGACCTCAAGGTTGCCATGAGGTTAATTGTAATGCAGGTGGCACTTGTGTAAGGGGGCGAAAAAAAAGAAGAAGGGGAAAAAAAAACTGTTGACTGCTTTACTGCTCTGGTGTCCATTGTGTTTTAACATCAGCCCCCCAGGCCAGGATTTGCCTTTCTCTCTCGTTCTCTCTCCTCTGTGTCCCCTTCACCTTTTAATCTCTTATTATCTAGCAATTCTCATTCGGGGCTCTGCGGGTTAAAGAAAACCTTTCACCGAATTTTAAAAAGGAAATGTAAATATTGAGCCTGTCCTGCCCTGCGGTGGCTGTTGTGATGCGCAGGAGATCCATTGATGGGCCCATTGCTCCTTCACACTGCATTTTACATTCGCTGGAAGTGTCCTTTTGTATCATTGTTATTTGTTTAAATTGACAGAAACAGCAGAATTTGCGTGTCATTGTGAACCTCTGAAAGAGCATCTCCAAATAAGAAGCTCTGGCTGAATTGGAGGTGGCGTGGCTTCCTTTAGATGTTTACATTAGCTTTGTTAAGTCGCATTGTTTGCCGCAGCTCAATCTCTACTCAGTTTGTCATTTGCATTCGTTACTATTGGTTTTAAGGACTTAAGATGCATCGAATGGTTGAAAAGAGACACAAATAGTTAACTGTTTTAATTGGGAATCACAAATGATTGATTGCAGATACGTTTCCGAAAAGTTGCTTTTGAAGGAAATGTATTTATTCCAATAAAAATAGATTTGAAGTAATTATTTGTTCAGAAATTTGATCTAAATTAAAATAAATAAATAAATAAAGGGATGTATAGACATAATGGGAGTTCTGGGCAGTTTTTATGAGGTATCAGAATTAGATTAAGCTCTTTCAACCTATGGTGTTTTATAAGTGGCGAATTAAAATGAAATGCAAAGTCTTGTATTTTTGCAAATGCAGTCAAAACTTCAACACTGCAAATAACCCAGCATACACACAACATCATAAGACATTAATATTAGGTTAGGTTTAGGTTGGCAGCATCTAAGGACAATGTTATTTTGATGTCCAATAACAACGTGAATTGACATTGATATTTTGATGATTTAGGTTGTGTTTGGATAGTGACCAAAATCCAGCGTCGAGCCAAAATCTTATACCAACCTCATATTAACGTCAAATACTGATATTTATTCGTCAGATATGGCAACCAAAGTCCGATAGACATCATATTGGTAGTGGTGGGCAAAGTGAGGCTTCATGAAACGTTTCGAAACTAGTCTCTACAGTGACACCTAATGGTCATTTTTTATGTATTGCTCTGAAACAGCTTCTGCAAAGAAACAGTTGAGCAAATGGGAATTAAAGCTATAGTTATAAAAGGTTTTAAACCCCACGTTTTAGAATTGAGGCTTCAGGGGATTTAGTGAAGTGGTGAGAGATCCAGACTAGCATGCAGAGATAATGGTTTCGAAACCAGGGTGATACAGCTATTAGGATGTAACGGTATTGTAAATACCATCATACCGCAATAGCAAATTTTTTCGATATTACCGTGGTTGCATTATAAAGTTTGCACATGCGAATGGAGCGAACGGAAGGCAGTGGGAACTACAATTCCCATCAGCCCAGGCGTGGCCATCATCCTTTACAGTCTTTTGTCGCTACAGATCCAGTAATGCGGAAATGGAGGGAGCTGCTAGTAGTGGCGAAGGAAAAGAGTTGGAAATAGTTGAACCTAAAGCCTGCTTTTAATCGAATGTGTGGAAGCATTTCGGTTTCCCTCTAAAAAGAAACAGCGCTCAGCCATGACGCTGTTCATATTTCTGCCGCGCCACAGAGCACCATCTGAATAGTTTCATTTTAAATAACTTGCGTTTGTGCGCATCTGGTGTGCGATACTTTCAACTGTCATGTGCGTGTAGTGTTGCGACGCCGAGTGCCGCATCCGGTGTGCGACCTGCTTTACCCACTGCTGTCAACCTTGGCCAAGTCATATCTCTCTGTCCCAGCAACCTCATTCCCATGTTAGAGGGTTTTTTCTGTTGCAGGGGACATTGTAAATGCCCAGAGAGCCCAGCTTTTACAAGTTAATGCTGATATGCTAATTTTCCTTAAAAAAGGTCATTGTCTGAATAAGTGAGTGTGTGAGTGAATGAGGTGTGTTCTCAAATACTCATTCAGCACATGGTCCAGCTGCAATAAGTAGGCTACTATTTCAATTTTTTCTGAGTCTTCATACTAAATTAAACTTTTGTATTAATTTTTTTTGTTATTAAAATTGAAAAATTGAAGTTCCTGTTTCAAAGTTTACAGATAGATGGCTAATTTGTATGCCATTGATATATTCAGTGTTCAGGTAAACTGTTTAATAAACACTTCTGACACTTTTTTCGAGTCCCTTTATTAGTTTTGATTTTCCTGTAAATGATTCAATAAATTCCATGCCATTCATACCGAGGACTTACCGTACTGTGTAATTTTGATATCGTTACGTCCCCAGCAGCTATAGATGTTATACATATTAATTAAATGCTCTGTTCTTGTAATGTGTTGTGTTTTAACATTGGTCTGACATCCGAATTAACACTTTGTGAATAAATGTGTCTTGTTTTGGTCATAAAAAATAACATTATTAAAATACATCAACTTATAATTTGAGAGTATTTGTACAAGTTGGCATTCAAACTCGGGCCATTTTCAGCACAGTTACTCTGTGCACACGTACGGTCCACTAGGCTACAAGAGAGATTCGCCAGGACCACGAAGCGCTTCAGAAATGATCAATGCTTTGAATCACTTTAGTTACCTGGGTGTTTTGAATCACCTTAGTCACTTGAGTGACACACTCAGGTTGTTTTGGTTCATGCTTCAGTGCAGTGTTTCGAAACATTTGCGCTACGGGATCTTGACACTGTGTCGAAACGTCAGTGTCACATAAGCCATCCCTACATATTGGTAATGTCCACACAATGTTGCATTGGAACGTTTATGTTGCAATGGAAAGCAACCAAAGTGCAATGTATGTCCAATGTTGGACATTGACGTCAGCCTGATGTTGGGTTCTGACGTCAACCTGATTTCCAAACAAAATGCAATGTCCAACAACGTTGGTGTGTTGACGCCCTGGTTCTGCTGGAAAGTTGCTTGCTTCCTTGCTTGTTTGCTAATTCAAAGTGTGTTGGGGGTTTCAATTATATTTAGCATTTTAAAAAAAGCAGAGTTTTAAGAAATGATTTCCAAGACCTTGTCCCACTTAAGATGCACAAAAGAGATTATAAAGAGAGATCTTTAGCGACTGCTCCCCTCCATTCCCATTTCACTCTGTCAATATATTCTCCAACACTTCAAAGTCCTCCTCATTTCCAAAGTGCACGTTTCCAAAAGATCAGACCACTGGCAGCCGTAACCCAGCTCATACTGGGAGGCTGACACACTCGAAAGTTAGCACGGTCCCCCCTCCACCCTTCTCAAACCAGCAGGAGGAGGACTGGGGGAAAAAGGTCTGAAAGACAAACATGGCTGTGGCTGCCAACCTGCCCGAGCAAATGTTCTCTGTGTTTATTCAGCTGATGATTGGACTTTGGCCAGCGCATGTCAGTCCTGGGCTGTCTTTCCTATCATGGCTAATGTAAGGGAAATACGTATAAGTGTGCACTTGATAACATGACAAATGAGATGCCGCGAGGTTGTGGGAGAGACCGTGATGCTTGTGTGACAGCAGCAAAAGAAGGGGGAAGGAAAGAGTGCCACTTTATTTCTGCCAACTTCTTTTCCTGTCAAGCGACCCCTTTGAAAGGGGCATTACACATTCAAGTCACTGTTGCGTCTTTCATAAAATGCGCGGGGAGAGAGACGTTCTCAATACAAGAAAAGGGGAAGAGAAGGAGTGGAGTAAAAAAGTGTTTTACAATGGATTATTTTTTGGGGGGTGGGGGTAAAGGGATGAAGACACTGTCAAGTGCATTGTAAATAACAAAAGTAGAGTTCCTCTGTGTCGGGGAATCAATGGAGCCTTAGGGAGACACTTGTGGCCAATTGCACTAGTAGTGAACGCTCCAGTGAGCCACGTTACTCAGATTCTCTTTAACCCTCTCCTAGTGAAACAGTCCGGGGTTGGGTTTAAAATCTCTCCCTTGTACGCTCATTCAGCTTTCCCTGTTTAGTAGGGGTGTGATGGCAAGACCTATATCCCACAAGACATGTGACTGGGTTCACGAGAAGGAAGCGTGATGACATATTTAGACACAAAATGTTGGTGAATTTTGAAATCATCTTGTATGTGAAAATGTAAAGATTTTATAAAAGTTATATTTTAATAAATTACAACTCAACTGACAGGCAAGTTATTCGCGAAATTATAAATATTATAAACAAAAACACATAATTTCAAGTGTAATTAATTACCATAATAATCTGCTATAATCAAAGCAGTGCTCTCTTGAAACTCATTCATTCATTTTCCTTCAGCTTGGTCCCATATTTATCAGGGGTCACCACAGGGGAATGAACCGCCAACTATTCCAGCATATGTTTTATGCAGCTGATGCCCTTCCAGCCACAACCCAGTATTGGGAAACACCCATACACTCATTCACACACACACACACTTACACACACACATACACTACGGCCAATTTAGCTTATTCAATTAACCTATAGCGCATGTATTTGGACTGTGGAGGAAACCGAAGCACCTGGAGGAAAGCCACGCTAACATGGGGAGAACATGTGAAGCAACAGTGATAACCACTGAGCCACCGTGCTGCCCAATTTAATGCATCTACATGTTATAGTTTTTTCATAAAAATAAACAAGCTGGTACAGGTCATTGCTTGGAACTCCTTGAAGTCATCTTTACAGGAGTAACAGCAAGAACATCTTTTTAAGCCCAAATCATGAGCCAAATTCAGAAGAACGGTATATAATACTTAAAGGAGATATCTATAAAAGAACATGGCTTAAAATTAGAGAACACTTTTAGAATCCTCCTATTTATTAGTGTTAAATCCTGAGTGATAGTATACTGTTTTCAAACACTCTGACAATAGTACAGGTGCGGATATATCTGTACCAGCTTTTCTACTCAACCCCCTAGTTTATTCATGTATATGCAATTTAGTGTTGTTGTGCTGGATGCTTTTCTCCTGTCAGACTCTGAACTGTGTGGATGTGAGGCATGTCAAAGAAGGCGGAAGTCCAGGACATGCCCACCGATTGCATATTCGTCACTAGGGTTGGGTATTGTTTGGGGTGATTTCGATACTGGTATTAAACTGATACTTCTATAAGGGTACCAGTGCCAAAACGATGCCTGAACTGATACTTTTGAGCCACAAAATTATGGAATGGAAAGAAATACCTTTGCATTTAGTGACGCGGGTGTCTGTGGTCCTTTAGGCAGTGGGCCGCGGACCGGTACCAGTCCGTGGATCAATTGGTACTTGGCCGCACAAGAAATCCCAAGAACTGCCAAGGGATGGATCCACAACCCATTTGTCAACAAATCAGGTGAATCCACCATGTCTGTGCAAGAAAATCAACTGCTGGAGGTCGCAAATGATGGCGGCCTTTTAAAGGTAGTTCGCATATCGAGTCTTTTCTAGAGTTAACACAAGTTTGTTGTTTTCAATGGATGCACGCGGTTTGCGGCTCTCACGCACCCAGTTGAATGAATCCGGACAGCGCACTGCAAGTCACGTGACAAGAACTGACCAATCACCTTCAACTTGTATGGAATATACACGTTTTGGTCGATGAATTATCTCAGACAAACACAGAACACCCAAACACTGCAGTGCTTTGTAACTTCTCCATAAATAAAACTTATCAGACATGACAGCAATGTTTTGTCAGCTTGTCATCCGCTGAGAAAGCGGTTGATGGTCAACTAGTGACCTACGAATGCGCCCTCAAATGTTTCATTAAGTGACGTGTTTCCCCCCTTACACGCAACATTTGTAAAGCATCTGCTTCACGTTGCTGTGTCAGAATTCTTGCTTGTAAAATATAGCCATACTTAAGAACGCTTAGTTTAAGCAAATTTGATGAACGTGATCATGCGTGTTGATGAATCTGAAGGGAGTCGCTCACCAGAAGCGTTGTACTGCGTGAGTTGCCCATGTGCGTGTGCTCCCTAAGCAGTAATAACAAACACCCAACATCGCCAACTGTGTCCATATCCTTCATATCCTGTTCAAAGTCGTTTAGAATTAAATGTTTAAAGATGGTATGACACAAAGCGTACGTATGTGTGCCTTTGATGTACCCCTTGATGCTTCTTACGTCATTGTAGCAACACCAGTGTCACCGAAATTAAGCACCGAACTTCATATGCTGATTCGGTCTGGTGCATACCGGTTACATAGGTATGGCATTGGGTTTTGGTACCCAACCCTATTCGTCACGAACCAATGGTAGTTTAAAGGTGTTTAGGATCAAAACAAACTTCCCCAAAATGATCGCTTTGGTGAGTTGTTGCAAACTGCCAAAACAAATCTGGTAGTCATTTCCTTTATTTCTGACAAACTCTATTTAACTGGCAGCCAAATACAGACTTTGGAAGACGGTGAGCCGTGAACAATTGTTTTACATCATCTCTAATAAAAGGCTGAAAATGCTTAACAATACAAACAATAGAATAATGTTGTTCACTGAGAACTCAGACAATACAAATTGACAAAATCCAATATGGTTCGGACAGAGCTCCGGTCAGGGAAAGCATGAACGCATCTACAGGGAGTGTCTGGAGGATAAATGCAGGTTAACTGCTAAGCCACTTGATCTTGTACGACTGCCATAACATTCTGCATGCAAAAATATGCAATTTTCTCCCCTCAGCTTTATTTTAATCCAAGAGTTTCAAACTTACACCATTCAAACAGTATTAACACAGCGATTATGCTCTTGGCTTCTGTAAAGTTACAAAGTGATAAACAGCTGTCATCTTTCCCCCGTTTTTGCCTGGACGAGGCCTAGAAGTGTGACTGAGCCTGATAAAGCAGTGCGATTTTATCCATCACACCATATTTACCATATTTAAGTGGATACGTGACAGAGAACGCGACAAGCAGAACCAGCTAACTGATTAAGGCACCTTCATTACCTGTGCCTTGGAGACATGCGTGACTTCCCCTCATATCCTCTCGCTAAAGACAACCTGGGCAGGAAATCCGTCTCATTCTGCACTTCTTAAATGGCTTTGAAATCAACCCTGTGACGTGTCAGCCTATGAAACCACTTTTTAAATGTGGCATAAGACTTTCCTGGGTGAACGTATCATCTCATGTTAGTTGCGGTTGTAGGGATTGGATTGTCAAATCGATATTTAAGGGGTAGTTCAGAGCCCCCAAAAAAGTAATTCTGTCTTGTTCCAAACCTGACTTTCCTTCTTCTGTGTAATATAAAAGGTTTCATTCACTTTAATAATTTCTGTGACTTATAACCTTTATTAAGCCTTTATTATTATATAGGTTTATTAATAGCTAGGGCCAGACGGAATCTGCGGGGTTTTTTCTATTTCTGCGAAGAATTTTGGTAAAAATTTGCTGATTTCTGTGGAATTATTTTGGGAGTATCATAACTAAAACCTTAATATATGACATAAAAAATTAAATCTTTTTAACTTTTATTTAATGTATAAAATGCAAATCCAATTAGATTCACTTTATTTGGTAAACAAAGCAAGTCTCTCATATAATAAATCTACTAAAAGACAGAAAATATTACTGTACAAACTGCATTGTACATAAATCAGATGAACATTTTCATATTAGTCAATAATATTACTGTAATTAATTAAATAAAATGAATAAATATAGATTTACAAACATTTACTCAAGTAAATAAACAGAATTAACGATGGGCTAAAAATCTGATGAAATCTGCAGAAATTTGTGGAAAATCTGTGGAAAATCTGTGGAAAATCTGCAGAATTCTGCGTGCACAGATTCCGTGTGGGCCTATTAATTGCCAATGGCTTTATTCCCTTAATTGGCAACTATTTCACAGTCTGGCCAAATTATACATAATCCATATAAATATGCAAGTTTTTATGATAACATAAGTGTGCTAAACTCAGTATTGCTTAATAAATGAGTACACTACCTGACAAAAGTCTTGTTGTCGTTCCCAGTTGCAACAACTAATAACTTGACTTCTAGTTGATCATTTGGAAAAGTGGCAGAAGGTAGATTTTTCCATCGACTCATCTGTTGAACTGCATCCCAATCATCACAAATACTGCAGAAGACCTATTGGGACCCGCATGAACCCAAGATTCTAAATAGAAATCAGTCAAGTTTGGTGAAGGAAAAATCATGGTTTGGTATACATTCAGTATGGGGGCGTGCAAAAGATCTGCAGAGTGGAAAATATAACAAAACAAAACAAAATTCTGAAAAAAGTAGTTGACACACGAAGGAGAATGTACTGAACTACTGAAATGTATTTAATACTTCATATAAAAGTTTTTTGGGGTGATAGCAGCTTAAAGACGCCTCTCATATGGAGAATGAAGTCACATTGCTCAAGTGTGATTTTATTAAAAATTTTTTTCACAGACTTCAACAGAGTGTAAAAATCTTGATGGTTCTGTGGGTCTCATCTATGAAATCTGATCTTTATTTTGTATTTTCTATTGGATTCAAGTCAGGTGATTGGCTGGGCCTTTCCACAGCTTGACTTTCTTTCTCTGAAAGCATTTGAGAGTTTTCTTGGCTGCGTTTTGTATCATTGTCTTGCTGAAATGTCCACTCTGGTTTAATCTTCATCCTCCTGCTAATGTAGATGTTGGACTGAACTGATATTAATTCACAATGACGAAGGGCAGAGGCTTCCTGAATAACTACTGAGAGATTTCAGCTGCTGTCTGGGCTTTCACTGCCTTTTACACCTCCCTTTCTTCATGTGTTCAATACTTTTTTCCTGTGTGGATTTCTATGGTTGTTACCAACCTCTAGTAAGCATTTCAAGTCAACAGCACCTTTAGAAATATGTTTTCTGAGAAAAAAAATGTGACGTGTTCAATACTTATTTCCCTTACTGTATACTCACCCTTCACTTGTACAAAACCTGATTGAGATTCTTTCCTCTGTTTAAGAGATGATATTTTGAAAAATGCTGATTGCTGGCACCCATTGACATCCATAATAGGAATATAACTTACCATGTAAGTCAATGGGTCCCAGAAACCAGCTTATTTAAAATATCTATTTTGTGTGATCAAAGTCATAAAGGTTAAAAACCACACAAGGGGAAATAAATTATTTAATTTATTTATTTATTTATTTTTTTGGTGAACCATCCCTTCAAATTTTGGTGAAACTACCCATTTGTGTTCCACATAAGTTTAAAAGGACATAAAGATAAGTAAACGACAGATGATCCTTTTTTGCATTCAAATGCTGTTGATTTCTTCAGCAAAGCTCGAGCACAAGCAGGTGATTTGACTTTCATCATCACTCTCGCTAATCAATGGGAGGATTTTCTTTTCCTTGTCACTGGCTATTTTATTAATATTCATGACATTCATTAGCATGAAGTCATCTCGATTGGGAGCCGCCGCACTGGGGCTCTAATGTAGTCACTTGACGCAAGTATTGTTTCTAGGGAAACCAGCTTAATGAGTTGCCGTCAGGAAGGGTGAGATTGTAAACTGATAACACCTTCTCTTGGTGCTCTCCATATTTACACATACACAGACGCATACTCTCGAGATAGCACCTACAGCTGTGAAGTGGAAGTTAGCTGTGCGAAATCCCATTGCATGTGAACTCTTTTCACCCATTTGTGCGCTAACCAATGCTAGCTGGCTTGCACTTCTCATCAGTAGTAGCAGAAATGGCTGCTAATTGTCTACGAATTTCATTCCTACAATGGGATTTTCTGCTTTGTGAAGCTGCTTTTTCTAGAGGAATTAGCTTGTTGTTGAAAAGTTGCAATAAAATAGAAGTAGTGACAGTAGTTATTGTTCCTCAATATTCTGATATGCATCAATGTGTAGTGGTTAGAGATATTCAGAGTGTCCGCGGGGTCTTAAAAAGTGTTAAAAGTTGATAAATCAATTATGAACAAATTAAGGCTCTTAAAAGGTATTAAAAAGTCTTAATCCTGTTTTTGTTCAAGCGTTGTCCAAAATAGTTTAACTCCAAACAAGCATAAATACAGATTTTTTCCTCGATTTGTTCGGGCCAGGTGTGTCCGGCCAAGCTCCTCTGTCTGGGTGATGTCACGTAATTTGCGACACATGCGGGAAGGTGATGTGACGCTCTCCACATGTAGCGAAGCCATACAGCAGGGCTATTCAGTTGGCGGCCCGCGGACCAAGGCAATTTGTTCCAGCCCTCCAAATAGTGTGACCAAGACATCAAAATATCTTTAGTTCAGTCGAAAAACGTCTGTTCAGTTCATTCGTCTGTTCAATACAGCACGAGCTGCAGTTGAAGGCTGCGCAGAGCATGAGTCACCTGACATTAACCGAGTGAGTGGCGCGAGCAGCCGAAAACATTTGGATACTTAAGCTTAAAGGCTTCTCAACGCCGCGTTTCTGTTGCATTTGTGCGCTAGTTTAAAGTTCCGAGCTTATAGCTACACTAAGGCTAATACGCATGCACACTGGATTAACTATAACAGCGGGCCTTTCATAGATCCAGTCTTTTTAGCGCGCAAGTTCGTTAATTCCAATTAACAATATATGCCAATATGCGTGCGTAAGCGGAGCGCTCTGACACATCGATAATTCCAGACACACAGAGTAGAAAACATCTCAATGTAAACAAAAGATATGTTAGATGAATAATTACAAATTATTAAAATGATTATGTATGTATGAACGCAGATGATAACAACAGTTCATTTAAATACTTACCTAATATAAAGCTTAAATTTACATTAGATGTGATAATCGTAAAACCATGATTATTCTTCAGACTATATAATCGTACAACCAAAATCTGATGTTTCAAAATACAATATATTAACGTTTTAATGTAGAAAAATACAACGTGGGTGTCTTAAGGAGCAAAATACAACATATGGGTTCTTATTTGCTGTTGTGTCATCACTCATATTGCAAGTCATATCTCTCCGGCCCCTCATTTGGGATGCTTTTCATGAACTGGTCCCCATAACAAACTAATTGAATAGCTTAACAGCAAAACAGACGGCAAAATAAGATAATGCAAGTTTGCATACTGTACTCCTGGATGGAGAAAGACGAGTTTAAACAGTGGCTGAAACCTGTCGCTGAAAACAACCGCGTAATTTATTCTTTCAAGGTTTGTTTCTTCCGATCTTATCTGAGTTCTGTTGCACAGTTGTGCTCCATTCATTTATTTAACTACAGCTGTTAATTAACAACTGTTTGTTAAGTTAAAGGTTTAATACTGATTAGAATTTGAATTAGCGATGAGGTCTTAAAATATTCTGAGAAGGACTTTAAAAAGTCATAAAAATGTATTGAAATTTCTTTTAGGATTCCTGCGTGTACCCTGATGTAACAAATCAGGGCTGAGTTATACTTCTACGTGATCGCCATGACCCACTGTGATTGCCTTGCATGTAACCGTGCGTTTAATCTTCGGCAAACTGTTTGTGTTGCTCTGTGATAACACTGCCGAAACATTAGTTTACAGTGGATTTTTAAGTTCCTCTGTTTTGAGTTTCTTTGCAGGTGTTAATTTTTTTTCTGAATGCTACCTTAATGTACCAGTAGCTATAACTCACTCATTATTAGACAGGAACCAGCTTACATGCAACAACTTTAATCATAAGGTAAAAAAGTGTCTGAAAGAGACATTAACCAATTGACTTATCAAGAATTATTGTATTGAATACTGTAATATCTTTAATTATGATTAAATGACTGGGGCAGATGAACAAAAAAAACATCAATAATTGTTATTACTATTATTATTATGCCAATGCATACCCAAAACAAAATCTGGTGATGATTTGCCATTAAAAAGGTAATATACATCATAACCAAACACTAAATTAGCAACAATGTCCATGATTCATGAATATCATCATGCTAGAGAGATATTTCTCAATTGAAGAATGATATTAAGATCTATCTACAATCTAACCAATGTTACTAATGGACATCAAAATAACGTTGTTTTTAGATGCTGGCTAGACATCGAATTTTGGTCACCTGATGTCACAACCTAAATCTAACCTAATACAAACGTCTTATGACGTTGTGTGCCTGTTGGGTGTGCTCTTGTTGGTTATAATTATAGATGTAACAAAACCCATCATGACCACAAAATTGCCTCAGTTGTGTTCACTAAACAAGATAAATCGTCATTTTTTTGCTATAATTATCATTTATAAATCCCCATGACACCCTTCATCAAATGAATCATGCCAAAATCAAACTACTTTTGTCTTGTCTAAAAGAGACATTAACCAATTGATTCATCAAGAATTATTGAATTGAATCGTATCTATTCAAAAACTAAATCCAAATACTGTAATATCTTTAATTATGATTAAATGACTGGGGCAGATGAGCAAAAAAACATCAATAATTGTTATTACTATTATTATTATTATGCCAATGCATACCCCAAACAAAATCTGGTGATGGTTTGCCATTAAAAATGTAATATACATCATAACCAAACACTAAATTAGCAACAATGTCCATGATTCATGAATATCATCATGCTAGAGAGATATTTCTCAATTGAAGAATGATATTAAGATCTATCTACAGTCTAACCAATGTTAAATATGCAATTCAGCTGGAGCGAGAACCCATAATAGAGAAAGAGAAATGCACGTATTTGCTCTCTGTAAACAGTTTGTTTGTCGAATTGAATGAATTTGTCATTAAAGCTGCATTTCTCGCTTCGATTTCAAAGAAAGCCTTTCAGAAGGTTGTCACTCTTTCATTATCCTCTCATTTCCGAGGGACAGGCCTGCGTTTCTTGGTGTTCACAGCCTGTAGAAGCTCTGAAAATAAACCGATAACCCTAGCATCCGGTGTCATTACAGATCCTGTTTAACGAATTATTCATGCACTATAAATCAAGCAGAATGACTCCATCTCAAGGTGCTTAATTGAAAGCTATTTCTTTTCCACGGCCACACATTTGGACGTGGTGAAGGAGCAGATCCGATGATAGATGGAGAACCCAGCACAAACAGTTTGAGCGAGTCAGGTCTTGATTGATCAGTGCCCTCTGGGAGAAGCGAACGCTGGATCTCGATCTCAGAGCTTGGAGATTAAAGCTCTAAAAAGTCCCCTGTCCTTCTTGCTTTCCTCTCAACCTCCCTAAAGTCTGACCTTCTTACGTGCTTCTGTATGATCTCGTCTCGCCGCTGGGCCAGTGACTCGAAAACTGTCACGGTGTCTTTCAAGAGCGTCGCCGTCCTCCATTGGGCCCGTCGGCTTGATTTAAAATGCCTACAATTTATTAGTGGTCCCCACGGTGTGTTTTGTAATTCCTTTAGACATTTTTGTAAGGGTTTAGTTGTGGCCTTAGTGATGCCCCAGTGCGATACTGTAAACCTACATCAAAGACGGCATTATTCCTTCGCGCTGATGCCCATAAAGAGCGTAGAGGCTTTTTTGCGTGGATAAAGAAACAAACGTTGTGCAGCTGGAGTGATTCTTTTCACCTCTCCTTCTCATTTCTCCTCTTTTGTCTTGAATACTGTCGAGGCTTGACTCCTTAAGGCAAACAGCATGCAGGGATGTAGCAGCAGTAGCGTGTGTGCGTGTGTGTTTGGAAGGGAGCAGATGTAAGGGTGGATGTGCATGGGCTGGGAACAGCCAGAATCGGTCTCTCCGCTCTGTTCCTCGACTGACCCCACTATAAGACTGCCAAAAGAGTCACCGCAGGGGGCCCGAAGCAAACAGACATGCATTTCATAAGGGGTTGTCAATGGAGAAAGTTATGGAAGGACATATAAATGCGGCATACTTGTATTATTGGCACACAGCTCGAAAAATAAAACATAATATTAAAAAAAGTCGAATTCTTAATGTTTGTTTTTGATTTCAATGTGTATTCAATGGATATTACAATTATTTTCTAGTGATTCAAGAAAAAACCTATTCAAGGGAAAGCTCCTAACCTGATTTTCAATTACAAATGAGAACATTATTATTCTGAATAAATGCTATTTTCTGGAGGAATAAATGCTTTAAAGGTAATATTTATACTTGAAATTTGGAAGAAATGTTATCAGACTTGAGGATAAATTTTTCCTTCTTGAGAAAATCTGAATCCTTTTACAAATATTTAAGTTCCCAAGTGCTGTTTAACTGAGATGAGTGTAACACATTTTTTTGCATGATAGTTTTAATAACTATTAGCAAATAACTTATTTATTTTGTCTCTACCATGAGTTGGCTAAAATGCAATATAAAGGCTATATATATATATGTATATATATATATATATATATATATATATATATATATATATATATATATATATATATATATATATATATATATATATATATGTATGTATGTCAGTATGTATGTATGTGTATATATATATATATATGTTTCTATATATATATACATATATATACATATATATATATATATATATATATATATATATATATATATATATATATATATATATATATATATATATGTATGTCAGTATGTATATATATATGTATGTATATATATATATATATATATATATATATATATATATATATATATATATATATATATATGTATATATATATATATATATATATATGTATATATATATATATATATATGTATATATATGTATGTGTATATATATGTATGTGTATATATATATATATATATATATATATATATATATATATATATATATATGTGTGTTTCTATATATATATACATATATATGTTTCTATATATATATATATATATATATATATATATATATATATGTTTCTATATATATATACATATATATATATATATATATATATATATATATATATATATATATATATATATATATATATATATATATATATAGCAAAAAATGCCAATTTATCTTGTTTAGTGAGGCATTTGTGTGGTCCTCTATCAGCAAACATTATTTTGACGTCCAATAGCGACGTAAAATGACATTGATATTTGGTTGATTTAAGGTTGTGTTGGAAAATGACCAAAATCTAACATCGAGCCATCATCTTAAACCAATGACATATTGACATTAAATACTGACATTTATTAGTAATTTATGCCAATCAAAATCTAACGTCTGATAGACGTCATAGTGGTAACGTTTACACAATGTCAAGCTGTAACATCATTGATGTTGATATTTGCTTGATTTTAGGTTTGACCACCGTTTCCATCCACCTATTTTTATGCACATTTTGGATCTTGCATGTTGATGGAAACGGCAAGATGCACATAAATTTAGAAAATGTGCATATGTTTTTATAACTGAGTAGGATAATTTTTTTATTCGATAAGAAAAGATGCACTTAAACTAAGATGGAAACACTTTTACTGAACAAATTCCAGTATGTGCATTAAAAAAAAGTCATGTGATTCTGTCATAAGAGATCATGTGATGATAAAAGTGTGTGTGAATGGATAATCCAGCAGGCTGAGCACATTGTAAAATATCTGTATTGTTGTTTTGGTCATTCTAAACGCCTTAACCGTTTCAGTATTAATGTTATTATATTATTATTGACCTTTGGCATTTTTATTCGATGTTTGAAGTAATCTCAACCAAAACATGGAGAGGGTGGGACATAGTGTAGCTCCTCCTCTTTTAAAAAAACAGCCAATAGCGTTTTTGTGTTATCACCACTCTTCCAGTGAGAATAGTTGAGCTCAAGTGCATCAAATGAAAAGCAAATGACAAGCGTCTTGAAGGGGGCAGGGCATGTAAGGTACTAGAGAGCATTTGATTGGTTATGATTTGATGAGAAGCTGTATGAGATGATGTAAATAAAACCGTTGATCCATTTAGGCAAAAGTAGCAAACTGCAAGCTGTTCATATCAGTTTTATATCTCATAAACGGCAAATTTGTCACTGTTTTGGAGCACAATAGATATCTTAAAAACTAACAATACTCTCACTAAAATACTCAATGACAGTTTATCACCACTGCATTGTTTCCTGCCTAAGGCTCCAGTGTCATCCTAACTTCTTCGGCAACATTTGCTATACCCAGGAGTAAAACTAAACGTCATGAAATCTCCTTTATTCCTCGTGCTCTAAAATTGTTGTATAGATAACTTTAATTTGTAGTGTTTGATGTTTTTTAATCATTGTTTTTCCTTTGTTTGTTTATCATGTTATATAGTAGTATTTTTATTAGTCAAATATTAATTTGAGTGTGCGTTTGACACATTTCAGGAAATTGTGCAGCAATACCCTGTCCTGTTAAATTTTTAAATAAACAAAATAACAAACTATACTGATACTAACATCTAATAAACTATTTTAATTTCATGAGACCTTTCTCGGTTCGGTTAATCAGGGTAGACATTGGACAATATTGGTTTGTTCTGTAGCCAATACAAAAATAGAGAGGCGATACAAAAAAAAAAATGTTTTTACAAAATGCTTATTTCATACTAAAATTTAATAATAAAAAATATATAAACAAAAAGAAATATTGTATGACATACTGTGCAAATTTTGTGTTCTTTTAAAAATGACTTGGAATATATATATATATATATATATATATATATATATATATATATATATATATATATATATATATATATATATATATATATATATATATATATATATATATATATAAGAAAATATTATAATGTTGCCTTATTAAATATTATACCCAAGCCCATACTTAATAAATCCAGTGATTTCAGATGTTTCCAGAAGCATTTTGAAGATTTATATAATCTATATTCCAATGATTTTCTAATACTTCAAAACAAATAATCCAGAGAAAAGCCCCTCTCCCACAAGATACAAAAATAGCTGTGTTCATGCCCCTCTGTGTCAAAGTTAGGGCACTCAGTGGGGTGCAGACTTCAAAGCAAGAAGGGAATTCTCCAAAAACAACTGCTGGCAATTTCAAATCAACACACCCTTTGAGTCATCCTCTCTCTCAGATTGATTTTCAAAATATTTCCACTTCCAGTTTTCCTTACGATGCACGTGGCAATTACTATTTAGGCCATTCATGTGATTATTAAAAAAATAATAATAATAAAAATGATAAAAAAATAAATATAAATAAATAGACAACAGTCAGAAACATGGTTGAAAATTAGTCAACAAATCAAACTTATAAATGTGTAAATGAATTATAACAACTATTATTAGTAGATAACTATTTAAAATGGCAGAATTAGCGACGTATTTTCATTATAGCATGGTGGCCGCAGACAGCAGCTCAGTGATAAGAGCGAGTGGGAGGCAAGAGAGAGCGAGAGAGGCTGAAAGAGAGCCAGAAGAGGACCTGCCTATTTTGCTTAACAGTTGGTGGGAAATGAAAATGACCTGGCGAGGTTAAAGGCCAAAAAACATGTCAAGAATTTCCCAGGATACATTTCAAGGGCGAGCAGGACAGTGAAAAGGAGGCTCGCTTTCATTTGTGCCTCACAATCAGATGCATGTATTTCAGCATCCGTTCAATGAAAAAGGCTTGTGAAAAAGATTATGCTCCATCAATAGAGAAAGAAGCAGACGTGGGTTATTGTGTGTTGGCTGATGGGTTCGGGCTGCATTGCACTGTGGGTAAGCAGGCTCTCTGTGGCCTCAGCAGGAAGCTGGCTGCTCTGGCCCGTCCTCAGGTGCTGTCATTCTCCCCTCCACCATATTAATTATGGGATAAAGACTCTAATCCGTCGCCTTTGAAGCGCCAGGCTGGTTTTAAAGCTGGACTTTAGAGCACACAAAAACGAATGCTATATTACTGTGTAATTTGGCGGAAAAAAACAGTAACTTACATTTGTTTTAACCCCCGGGTCTTGTTTTAACAAATTCCTCTCTGTTCATCTGCATTGAGGACTATGCATTAATCGAATTAATTTTGAATTTGATGAATTAAATCACACAATTCAAGCATAGTAAAAAGGCACTAAAACTTGTCATGCATTTTGCTGTTATTTGACCACATGAAAATGCAAACTTTTGATAATGCATTTCAAAGTGCAAGTTTTTTTAAAGCTGTAATACCCTTTTGTAAACTAGGAATGCCATGAACTCAATATAATATTGAACCAATCTGTATGACGTCCATGTTTCAATGCACATTCAGATTTGCATTTAAATGTAAAAATTGCATTTTGCATTTTTTCGCATTCCTTTAAAGGTGCAGTATGTAAGTCAGCCAGTGGTTGAACTAGGTATTGCATTCCTGGTTCAGGTTGCCAGATTGACAACATCGACAGGAGCGAGCCTGACTCTTGATCCTCAGTGATTCGGCATGTACATTTATAATGTTAAAGAGGTTTAATATGCATTAATTAGGTTATAAACCTCACCGTTTCGTTGGAGTGCAGTAAGTGCACTATTCTGTGCTTCTGAATGTCTTGTGCAAACAGACATATTCCTGCTTAGTACTGCAAATATTGTCACGTAGTGTGTTGTTAGGACACAGGGTTACAATGTAACTTGCTTACCTAATGTTTACGTTCGTAATATTTATATTATTTGCTAAATAATAACCTCATGTGAAACTCTGAATCTGCATCTCATTTCGGTCACATTTCAGTCGCAGACGCATACTCTGATTCGCAGACTGAATCAACGAAATATGCGATTTTCCTCCAAAGCAACCCAGAGTGCTGAAATATAATTGGCTAAACTGGCAGTGGGAGGGTTAAAAGAACCAAAACAAAGACAGATGTTCCGGCACGTAATGCACATTTCCAAAGCAGAATTACTGAATTCAGCATTGTTTTTCAGATAAACAAGAATGTTCACTTGGCATGTTTCTTAAATATCTGCAAACATATTTTGGTATTTTTAGGCTTTAGAAGAGTCAAAAACTTACACACAGCACCTTTAAATACTCTCTGTGCATGTTTCAAGAGTTCACACTTAGATATGCTTGGCGTTAATAGCAGGTTTGGCATGCTGTTCTGAGCTCGGAGATAATTGAGCCCAAGGCCCCGCCTAGTCAATAAGCATATAAAGGGAGTCCGAGATCAGGTAGGTCTCGAGAGCTCCCCTTAGAAAAGGGAGAAAAGGGGGAGATAGGGTGGAAGGGGGGATTCTTATAAAACGAAGATAAGACAGTAGGGTAAAATCTGTCTATTTATTGTAAGCTTGGATTAATCTGATTGGACTATTTCTGATGAGAAACCAGCCGTGCTCAATCAAATCACGTGCTCTTCTTGAAATTAGTTTATGAAACTTTACTTAAATGCATGTCCATGCACGTGGTCCAATCAGTGAGCGCCATAACTAGGGACGATTTCACATGCAAGTCATTTACACCATCGTTATTACCCAAGTTTTATCAGCGCACGAGGGCACATGGGACCAGAAGCCTACACTGCATGCCGCTATTTATGTTTAAACTAAATTCATAAGCTTTTTTTATTTGAACATTGCACCTTAAGGCACAAAGAGAACTCACGCTTGAGGTTTGAGAAGTGTCCTCCTCTGAACAGGTGAATGAAAGTTAGGATGCTCTAATTATCAAGGCTTCTTTACTTTGATTAAATTAAATTACTTCCAATAATTATGTAAGTATGCCTTACATAATTGATGAGGATTCAATTGTTTATGCTTTAGAATCATTGAACAGATTATGATGCTGTCTGTAACTTTCTCAATGTGCCGCATCTGTGGATTGTCTTAAAGTGAAAACTACTGTTAGATATCTGAAAAACTGTAAAGCAATGTTTATTTTAGTAGTATCTTTACATTGTTGTATTCATTTGTGATTTTGCTTGAAGATAGTTTTTATTTGCATTGTGCAAATACTTGGCAACCAAAACAGCAATCGCAGGCTCCAACAATCAAGACTCCAGGTAGATATGACCTTTATGAAATCCCAATATCTTTAAGGTATATTTTTGGATTTATAGCAGTACAATTCAATGTCCACACAGATTTCTTTTAAGGAATGCTCCTAATTACACATCTTCCAAACAAGTAAAAAATAGTAATAAAATGGTCTTATAAATATATGCGTTATACATATATTTTGCTGAATGATGTAGCATTTTCATCACCCATATGTTGTCATTGCTTTGAAAAGTAATTTGAACTGTTAAAGTAGGCAGTTGCATTTAATCTACTTTCTATATAAATTTAATTTGATAGCAAAACCAAAATGGGATGATTTGTCTTTAACTCTTTTCCCTATATAACTTTAATTTTCCCTATATTGCAACTTGTTTATATTTTGTAAAGATGTTCCCCTTAAAGCTGTGAAGATGCTGCGAATCCACCTACAGTACATATAAACTGATTCTAGTTATATTGCCCCCTGTTGTATACTTTTATCTCCAGGTATCATTAGCACAGCTCTGGCGTATAGCCCTGAATAAACCTCTAATTGTCCCATATGGATGTGTATTATATTAATAAAATATT
>NC_079458.1:37202438-37244938 GCF_903798145.1 Danio aesculapii
CACACTATTGATCGTGATGTATAGAATATTTCCTACCTACAACAAAAAAGGAAACACACAATAAAAATGACATGGTTGAGAAATCAGTAATAAGAAAGCATCACATAATAGGAGTTTGAATGTGTTTTGCACAAGAAATTCCTAAGCATTATGTCATTAAAATTACACAGAGATGTATAAAGTACTAGAGACCCAGACTTAAGTAAAAGTACAAGTACTCTATCAAAAAGTGACTTGAGTAGAAGTAAAAGTGCTCTTTAAGCACCATACTTAAGTGGAAGTACTAAAGTAGTCAACATTTTTTGTACTTAAGTATTGCAAGTAGTTTATTTCAAAATGTACTACTCAAGTACTGAAAGTAAAAGTACAAGTATTGTGTAATGTAGTTATTAAAGAATGCAGTCAAAAGACATCATATTGTTTTGTTTATTTTAAATCTCTTTTTTGGGGGCACGTCATTAAGCAGAACGAAAAGAAACATGACTTGCAATACTGTTTTTCTCTCACGCTTGAACCACAGATCTGACAGATTATAACAGCTTTAACACACACCTTTCAAAGTTGTGTGTCACAAAAACAGTCCATAATCCACTCAAAACGCTATTGAAACCCATTTTCAGAGCACAATTTACTGGTTGTAAACGCTGTAAACGAACGGTCTAATTCACTTGATTTTGATTTTATTGTAAAAAAAAGAAAACGTGTATATTACTGTGTTAAATGAAAATCTGAAATATTTTATGGCTTATGGCTATGATTTAGTATTCAAAAATGTTTCATTTTGATTATGTTTTAATTAAATTGGTCTTAAACTTCATATTTTTCATATTTTTCTAGTATATTTATTCATTCTGGTACTTATACCATAAACCAACATCTCAACCATTTGGTAGAGGCTGATATTTTAGAAATTATGGGATGTGTTGGGGGAAAATGTATTGATTGTGTTAACTAGCGACATTAGGAGTTAAGAAATGCAATAAATAAAAAAATTCTATTGGTTTTTTTCTTGGTGAGACAGTTAAATGGTTACTTGTAATACAATTGTGTCCTTTAATACAGCAGTAATATATATAAACTGTACCCTTAATTTGACCCGCTCAAAGAAAACACTCTTTCTGAATGTATCAAACAAAACTCATGCACAGAAGACAGCATGAGCATTTATAGCAAATAAACTAATGTAAATATTCACCCGCCTGCTTTTTAAACGCTGACAGGCGAGGTCTTACACCCCTTTGACTGGTTATTGTCTTCACCTTCTCAACAGAAAGGGCTGCTATCGGCTTTAGAAATGAAAGCGTTGTTCACTGATGGCGGGAAGAACAGCCGCGGTTACAGTCTATGTATGTATAATACGCGGTTATCACAGGTAATCTATAATAGACACAGTGGAGAAAACTTGCACCTCATACACGCCCAGGTCTGGATCCACAAGTATCGCTTTAACAGCCAAGAGGAGATGAACAGTTGAGTCTCACAACATTTCTCTGTAGTAGTGAAATAGCGGCTCGTGTGCTGTGCCGCCTTCACTCGCCCTCGCGCCTCCGTCCTTCGCCATAGTATTGCGACACCGCACATAGGAGATAAATGACGTCAGTACGTAATAACCCGTTATGATCTATTACTGAACCGATATTGACCATTTTGAAACCTCTAGTAACGAGTAACGATGCAGCTCATAAAAAATCTATCGGAGTAAAAGTATTAAACTCATCGAAAATATGTACTTAAGTAAAAGTGGAAGTAGGAGAAAAAACAATACTCCAGTAAAGTACAGATACTGCCTTTTAGTACTTAAGTACAGTAGTGAAGTAGTTCTACTTCGTTACTATACATCTCTGAAATTACAATTAGTTTAATTGTAAAGTACATTTGAGACAACAGGCAATATGGATAAGGATAATACTGCAGTTGGAATGTATGCAAAAAAATTCACTATATGCTAGAGGTTATACTATTTATGTGTTTTTTTTTTTCTTTTAATACTTTAAAGGTCCCTTGAAGTGCTTTGAAATGTTAATTTTTTTTCAGAAATTTGACAATCTCAACTGAAACTTGAAGACATGTTGCGACATGTAGTAGCTCCTCCCCTTTATAAAAAAACAGCCAGTAACATTTTGTTGTTATCACAGCTGAGATAAAGCACAACAAATCAAAAGCAAATGAGAAGCATCTTGAAGGGGGCGGGTCATGTCAGACGCTATCTAGCATTTGATTGGTCGAAAAATGTAATGAGAAACTAAAGTATGGAGTGATGTCAAAAACATCATTGATCCATTTAGTGACAAACTGCAAGCTTCGGATTTTATATATTCTAAATGATAATTTTGTCGCTGTTTTGGAGCACACTAGCTTATAGATATCCTTAAAATGAACATACTAATACTAACATCAAATTTGTTTATTTATTTATTTATTTATTTATTTATTTATTTTTAAATCCTCAAGTTTTTAATCTTTTATGGTAGAATACTGAAAATATATACTTAAGTGCACAATGTTAGAAATTGTGCAGATGTGAAAATAAACTCAATGCACACTGCAATAGTGCATACTGCATTCTTTTTCAGAATTCATTCATTCATTCGTGCTACTGAAATACTGAAATCATCAGCTGTAAAAATGCACTGAACACAGTGCCGCGCTTCAGTCTGAAACATGCATCAGTATCAGTATCACTATACAGTTCAATTAAAACAGAGCCTTTGATTTAATAATCACTAAGCAGTGCTGCAATTAATGTGTGACCTCTTTTATTTATTATCATTTTAAATCTAATATAATTAATTATTAGATTTTCATCAACTCACAAACCCCCTGCAGTTCTCTCAGAAATCCTCAGGAGATTACGAACTGCTTGGAACACGTTGCTTGTTCCTAACTGATGTCAGAAATGTTTTTGTTTGGTAGAGAGAGTTTTAGGAACAGCAAATAATAACTTGACTTCTAGTTGATCATTTGGTATCAGAAGTGGCTTATATGAAAGGCAAAGGCCTGTAGATTACGCTTATTTTACCTAAATTCAATATGATCATGCCTTGATTTTTTTTATTATTTAATTATGACAGTAATGTCTGACTTTGCTTAGACAAAAGTCTTGTCACTTACCCGAATTAATGCACAGTGTAGAATAAAAACTCATGGTGCAGTGAAAGAAGAATGAATATTGTGTATGACTCCCATGAGCTTGGACGACTGCATCCATACATCTCTGCAATGACTCAAATAACTTATTAATAAAGTCATCTGGAATTGCAAAGAAAGCGTTCTTGCAGGCCTCCCAGAGTTCATCAAGATTCTTTGCATTCATCTTCAATGCCTCCTCCATCTTACCCCAGACATGCTCAATAACGTTTATGTCTGGTGACTGGGCTGGCCAATCCTGAAGCACCTTGACCTTCGTTGTTTTCAGGAACTTTGACGTGGAGGCTGAAGTCATCCACTCTGCAGATCTCTCGCATGTCCCCATACTGAATGTAACCCCAAACCATGAGATTTCTTCTGCCACTTTTCCAAATGACCATCTAGAAGTCAAGTTATTATTTGGGATTGGGATTGACGACAAGACTTTTGTCAGTAGTATATGGTGTGATGACAAACAAACCGTTGTGGAGTGGAACACTGGAGGAAACTAGTGTCAAATGGTAATATAATGACGTTAATCGAACTATGTGCTATAACATGTAAAATGGAAACATGAAAAAAACATTCAAATAGCAACTCATGTAAGCACATTAAGTTTAATATTGTCTTATTCAGATTAAGGCAAAAGTAATTGATTATTGATGTCCATGTAAATGTAGTCACTGGTGAGTCAATTAAAATTTTGGGGTGAACTGTCCCTTTAAGGCTTGATATGATTAAAGGGGAGTTGTATTTGTTGTTGTTGTTATTATTATTATTATTGTTATTGTTATTGTTATTATTATTATTATTATTATTATTATTATTATTATTATTGATATTATTATTATTATTATTATTATTATTGTTATTATTATTATTATTATTATTATTATTATTATTATTATTATTATTATTATTATTATTATTATTATTTATGGTGCATTTATATTCAATTTACTTATTTTTTTGTTCAACAGCAAAAAAATAAAATAAAAAATCACAGGTTTGGAACAAAATGAGTGAACTAATAATAACAGAATTTCATTTTCACCTCCTTTCTTGCTCTTATTAAACTGTTTGGCAACAAAACAACCAATACAGCCACTTTAACCACAGATTTCTTTTGACTTTTAAAGAAAAACAGAAGTCATATGTGGAGAAAGACACAGAGCGAAAAGAGAGCAGGAAAAAATGACCTGCCGCTTTCATAAGGCCAAGAAAAAACAGGTGGAAGAGAGGAAATAATTGTTTGATCTGTCCTTTGCCTGTCGCTGCCCTAATCACTCAAGACTGATTCAGAAAATGCAGGCTTGAATGTCAGAGGGCCACCTGCGGAGAGCTAGTCCGTTTTCCCTGCTCTGCGCGCCCATAGCCTTGTAATCACCACTCTTTCTCTCTGCACCGACTTGGCACTCTACAGCCGCCTTGATTGAGCACCTCAATCTAACAAGGTATCCACCAGTCCTGCCAGACGCTTGCGGACGATTGAAGATGCCCCTGATGATCTCAGAGTAGCGCTTTTCCGCTGTAAACTCCATCACCATAAAGTACAAAAATGATACAGCTTTTTTATAAACAAAGACAAAACCGGTGCATTATGCACTTACAGGGGTCATTCACTGTTAGCCATATTGTGCAGAAAATATTGGCCACTTTGTCAATAATGAATAAAAAGATCATCTATAAAGGAACAAGTAAATTATTCAAATACGTACTTCTATTTTGCAAATACATTTTTTTTATTATTAGTGATTTTCTTTTGTTTTCTTTTTGTATTTATTTTCTGTTTGATGCTGCTAACTATGCTATAATGCAGTAGGCACTTACAATAACATTGCATTCTTCTTTTATTAAGGAAACAAGCTATATCTATCCTACTTTATCATTAATATTCTATCAAAAAAGTGAAAAAAAAAAACGTATCTGCAGGAAATACAATGTATTTGAATATTGTTTATTCAACCCACGCTTTTTCAGATCTCAAATTTCTCTCATGATTGCCATTCACTCCTGCTGTTCTTTCGTAATCCACCAGAGGCCGCTGTTGACTGACTGACTGATCAACTGACCCACACTCCTCCTTCCCTTAACCCCAGCCAATAGTGTTTTTAAAAACACAGATTGACCCGCCTACCCACTTCCCTAAACCCAACCAACAGTTTTCCAAAAGCAATCCAGAAAAAGAAAAGATTCCTTATTTTTACCACGTTTTCAAATTTTACCACGTTCTAACCCTGGTATTTATTCGTTTATTTTAATTTTTGGATTCTGCTTTTGTCTTACCCGCTTTCTGGAACCGTTCTTCGCTTGACTCTAACGCCGTCGTCGTGGTCAACTCCTCTCTGCGTCTCAAGTCCGCCGACGTACATGGCGAGGTAACCGTACAAACTGTTAACAGTGGGAAAGCCGTCCATGTGGAGGTAAGCGGTCAACTGGTAAGCGAAAAGGAACGGCATCATACCACCCCGTAGTGTTTGTCTTAAAGACGAAATGCAGCCATACTTACTTCTGGCTACATAATTAGCGATCTCCAGAAATGGATATAGGGCTACGCTTTCAGAATGAGTCTTTGTTGCTATTTGGGCAGCTTTAATGCAGATTTACTTTTTTTTTTTTTACCCCCAGATTCCATATTTTAAAATAGTTTTAGGCCAAATATTGTCCTATCCTAACAAAGAATATTAGTATTTCAATCGAAAGATTATTTATTCAAATTTCAGTTGATGTATGAATCTCAATAATGTAAAGAAAAAACATTTCTGACTGTTTTTGTGGTCCAAGGTCACAATTGTTACAGCAATGCTTTTTTGTTTTGTTTTGTAGAGAGACCATTTTGTATGTTATATCATGCAGAAGACCCATTTTAAAAGTATAAAACATTCTGTATGTATCTTTGGCTATAGAGCACTGAACAAGATGGCAGTATTGATTATTCATAATTGCCATCCAATGTCCAAACTAACACCAATTTTGAACAAAAAAGAAGTATCAAAAAATAAAGGTAATCAATGGTGGAAAAACCGCTGAATGCCTCTATCATCATTTCTCTGGATAAGTGGCCAAAATGTTCCACAATGTCTTATACAGGAAGGAGTTTGCTGAATAGCTGAAACTCCCCTGTGATTTCTGTGTCTGTTCCCAATGCCCCCATGTCACCACTTTGAAGGTCCCACAGGGAATGTCCCTTTAGATCTCTCGTAAAAGACCTCTCACCCCAAAACAGGACTAATTGTTTTCAGGCATGCATGTTTGAGTGACAAGGGTCTTGCTGGCAGCTTGTAGACTGCAGAGTCGCTGGTCTGTAGCAAGTATCACTTTAAGGGTTGATGAATGAAACAGGTGCTTTTCCAGTTTGACAAGGTAATTTAGGCTCTTGCAAAATTCAATGCTTTTTTTAACTCATCTAAAGTATTGATATACACGCATTTGTACCTTTACAGGCTTACTAGGCAAGTAATGCTAAATGTAAAACTGAAATGTGTCCATCTGGAGTTGTGATTTTTGACAAAACTTTTAAAAGTGAAATAAAAACTACTATGTGCTTCTTAGGCCAAGTTTACACTGTCAGGTCTTGGTGCCTAATTTCGATTTGTTGCCTATATCCGAATTTTTTGACTGTCTGTTTACACCAGGGGTGCCCAAACTCAGTCCTGGAGGACCGGTGTCCTGCAAAGTTTAGTTCCAACCCCTATTAGACACACCTGGGCTAGCTAATCAAGCTCTTACTTGGCTTTCTAGAAACATCCATGCAGGTGTGTTGAGGCAAGTTGGAGCTAAAATCTGTAGGACACTGGCCCTCCAGGACTGAGTTTGGACATCCCTGGTTTACACGTTCTTTTAATTGTGACCCATATCTGATTCATGTGTTTACACTTGCCATACAATTTACGATGCGTAAAGGCGGGTTCTAGCATCTGCGCCACACTAGCCACGATGGAAGAAATTGTCTTGCTTTTAGCTCTGCCAAATATGCGAAGTTAGCCCAACTTAAAAATGAGGCGGAGGAGGAGGGAAACGACCGTCATCGCAGCTTGCACCTATGGTTTATATATGGTGTCTTCCACCATTCAGAGGAATTTGTGGGTACGTGAGAGATCTCAGGTCTGGTGGGAGCAAATTGTGGCGGGCTTTAATGAGAAGCAGTGGGTCTGAAATTTTAGGACGAGCACCTACACGCTCTTACGTTATTAACCGTGGAGAAGTACCACATTGTTGCATGTTTAATGACGTACAAAACAGAATGCCTCATGAATCCAACCTGCCTGTTTACATGATAGTCGCGTATATCTGATTTATTTCCACATATGAAGGCCTGAAACCAATCTCTGAATATTCGAATGCATGCATTTTTTTTTTCAGTGACTTGATTCCAAAACTGTAGTTTTATATCTGTAAATGGCACCTGATTTGTAGAATGAATGTGAATGTATTTCACTCTATAAACCTTATACTCTAGACTCTTCAGAGTCAGATGCATATAGCCTGATGAAAACAGCCACTCTTGGGGCATGCCACTAAAATTTATGATCAATTATGGCTTTTCTAAAGCTGGATTTAACATGTCATATATGTCACGCTTCTCTGGGAAATAATGGCTTTGAATGGATTTCAGAAAGTTGAAATTTATCCTCCTGTTGCCCTGGGTTTCTTATATTCCTTCCCTGCTTAATATAATACTGTTGATTTAACAATGATGTATTTGAACCTCCGGGCACTTTTACCTCCTTTTGGAGATTAATAGATGGTTTTGTAGGGTGCATAGGGTGCTACATTATTCTGGTGGGCTTGACTGAGTGATAGACCCACGATGTGGGGGCAAGTCCATCAACAGCAGTTATATTCAATTTCTGAGGGGAGCATTTGTCACACGGGGCAGGTAGCATTAAAAGAGTCTTAAGTCACTGTTAAGTCGTCGCTCAGCGGCTCGGGCCATATACAGCCGCACATTTCTACGTCGTCTTTTTCTGTAGTGGCCAGTGTACCTTTACCTCAGCCCATAATATGACGGAGCATTGATTAATTGTACATTTAAGTGGATGCACAGCCCTCCTCTCTATAATAAATTATAGTCATTAATCAATAAAGCTCAGTGTAATACAGGGACTTGGGGGACATGCTGCTTTCTAATGAAACACTGCAACACAAGGCTAGTCCTCTGCCGGCAATGACCACTCCAGACAAGATGCTCTATGCCTACCTCCATCCAATTAAACGAGATAATTAATGAACGTCCTTAACTTCGATAATGGGATTTGCCATTCAATCTAGTAAGCCCATAAATTTTTGATGGTCAACAACTTTGCGAAGACCTTATGAAGTGTTAACGCTTTAGAGCAGCATATAATGAAATCTCCATGGGTGTATGGTTTGAATATGTACACTTTTATATTATAAATGAAATAGAATTTAGGGAACAACAGCTCTGATAAAGCATAAATGTTTAGAGTCTCGCAGTTGTTTGTCACATTATTAAAAGTACCTATGTGAGACCAATGCAATCTCACGGCAATTCGTAACTTTTTGATTTAGTGGCTAATTCCTTTGAATTCGTAGGATCTAATTCCTACAATTTAGTACGATTTGCTCATCACCCAATGATGGTTAGGGGTGGGGTTAGGTGCCACGCCTCTTTTTTAAAATCGTACATTTTTGTACGTTGTACGAATTTGTACGAATTAGCCAATAAACTGACAAAATGTAAAATACCTACGTTTCCTCGTGAGATCAGGCTGGTGATACCAATGCAGCTGTACAATATATCGTTTGAGCATTGATATCACAATGTATGCGTCTGCAATAGTCACAAGATATGCAATGTTGAGTTGGGATTATAGTTGACCTGAAACCACAAATAAAAAGACACTGCAGAATTGAACTATTATAGAGTGAAAGTTTCCAATTTTCACGTTTTTTTAAGGCCTATGTAAACATTTTAAGAGTTTAAAGTGAGAGCAGTGCACGTTGGAGAGTTTATCAAGGATGTACCGCTGGATCGCATCTCACTATAGTTATTAAACGTGATATTTAATTAATCTAGTCTCTATTTAACGACTCTTCTGTCTTTTGAATCTATCAGGTAACGTGTCACAGCGTCAGTACCAGCCTGATCTCACGAGAAAACGTAAGTATTTTACGTTTTGTCAGTTTAGTGGCTTATTCATATGAATTCGTACGAGTTCAGATGTACGGAATTGTACGATTTTTAAAAAGGAGGCGTGGCACCTAACCCCACCCCTAAACCCAACCGTCATTGGGGGATGAGCAAATCGTACGAAAATGAACGAATTAGATCGTACTAATTCATACGAATTAGCTACTAAATCAAAAAGTTACGAATTGCCGTGAGATTGTGTTGTCAGTACACTGCTTCAATCTTTCACTTTCACGCTTGTACTTAGTAATTTTAGCGAAAACCTCAGATACTGTTGGTTGGTTCCTGTTGGTTGTGCACCTTTTTTACCAACCAATCTTTTTGACGCTATTATAACGACACAGATCACTCTGCTCTTCATGCCAAAGTCCAATGGAAAAAGTGTTTGACAGGTGGTAATTTGTGTGTAACTTCTCTTTATTTATTTATAATTTTGTTATGGCTAAAACAAAGACCATGCATGTAGTTGATTATTCATAAATTATTCACCACCACCATCGTCCATCTCAATGTTTCACATTAAACATTGTACGATGCCAAATTGGTCGAGATCGCCCAACCCTATTTACAATACTCTGATAATCTACATAAATCCACAGATTTTTCACAAAATTCTGTGCAGAAATAGGAAAAAAATGCCTGCAGATTCTGTCTGGCCCTAGTCATCAAGTGAAGTTGTATTTATATCGCAACATATAATCGCAGGGCGAAAGAATATTCCAATTTTTCCAATGTCGTGCAGCCCTAGATGATAAAAAAGCAGAGGTACAAAATCTCTTTAACCTCATGGAAGAGTCCAAAAATCCTATTGGCTAAAAGAAGCAGTTGTTCAACACTATTTTCTGAATTTTATGAGAAAAACAACTATTTAATGATTTTTTGGAATGCATGCCAATCTTATTGTAACACACAGAGAAAGAATTTTGTATGTGTGTGTGTGTGTGTGTGTGCATTTACATAACTAAGAATATAACAAAATCTTATCATTTTATAAACCCCTAAATTCTTGTAATATATGGAAGAGATTACAAACATCTGAGACAAAAAGCATAATCAAATGAAGCTAAACTGAATTGAAAAAACATGGAAGCAATTTTCACTCATGCGAAAGGTTAAAATATTTTCTGCAAATAATTTTCTGTAAATGTATTTCTGTACCTGAATACTGTTAGACTCTCCCCAGAAAACCATAAAGTACTGTATATTTCACTTTAACATTTGCTCCATTGTGTTTATTTATGACAGTTGTTTGTTTATAATATAAAATGTACATTAAATATATTTATATTTCACTCCCATACAAAATCATCCCAATCAATCTAAAGTAATGACTTTCTAAATAGAGCTATTTAAATGAAATTGCATTTATATCAATATACAGTATATTCCCAGGGCAAAAAATATATATATATCGCAATGCCAAATTTTTCCAATATTGTGCAGCCCAAGATGTTAGAAAAAAAAAGCAGAGGGACAAAACCTCTTTAACCTCATGGAAGAGTCCAAAAATTTTTTAAAAGTTTTTAAAAAGCATTTGTTTATTTGTTCGATACAAAAAAAAAATAATAATTCAATGCTCTTTTGGGAATGCATGCCAATCTTGTTGTAACACACAAGGAGAAGACAAAAAAAAAAAAAAAAGATTTAGTGTGCATTTATATGAGAAGATAACAAAATCTGATCATTTTATAAACCCCTAAAATCATGAAATATATATGGAAGAGATTACATGTGGCAGAGCATAATTAAATGAAACTACTGCATTGGAAAATACATAGAAGCAATTTTCACTCATGTGAAATGCGAAATTATTTTCAAAATTAATTACAAACAAATTACCAGTGCCTTGTGAAATTAACCATGCGATTTTGAAATGGACAGAAAAAAAATAAGTTGCCTGTGAAACTCTAATAAACAAACACACATACACACAAACTCATTTTTTACAATGTGGCAGCTCCATTAGACTCCAGATAGAGCAACCTCTAAGCAATAGAATAGCATTTACCTCTGAGATCCCATGAAATAAAATGGCATTTATACTTATCAAAGCAAACTAAATAACCAGGCTTTTCATCAACACAAGTTCAGTCGTGGGGATAAAAATGATCCAGGCGATTTGACTCTGCCTAATGGAACTGGATGAAAGGTATATTAACTATGCTGCAGCCAGCAAAGGAGGGAAAAAAAAGTAGAAATAGATAAATAGATAATAATGCTGAGGGAAAACAATTAAGTACTTCAGTGGTGGATAAATGACTTGTAATGTTTGCCTGGCTACCTGAAAAGCGCTTTCTTCATCTAATGCCGTCTGAAGCTGTCACAGTGTCGTAGCTTTAGCCCATTTGATTAATGATGAGCTGTGGGCGCAGCTAGAAGCTAAGTCTCAATTATGAAAAAGCCAGTAACTAGCGCAATGTCGCTGACGCCTTTATTCCACTGACAGCGGTGAAATATCACAATTTTTTTTCTAATCAAGGTAAAACCGTTCGTCATTCATTTATTGGCATTTCTGAACATGCCCTTTGTGTCTGCCTTTTCCTTCTTCCTGACTTTCAAGCCACCCTGAAACCAAATCCTGCAGAGATTGATGCTTCAATCCCTCTGCTTTCCTCTCACTCCTACTAAAGTCTATTAAAGTTCAGCTTTAATTATTAATCTGAAGGTCATGACCCTGTTCGGCTGCATTTTTGCAGTTTAAGACGAGGCAAGAAAACAAATGATAAACAGGATGCATACTATAAAAAAAATCAATGCATGTTATGATGAAATACTGTAATATTCACTAATAATGTCCATTTTAGGATGATACGCTGGCTTAGTAGTTAGAACCATCACCTCACAGCAAGAAGGTTGCTGGTTCGAGTCCCGACTGGGTCAGTTGGCATTTCTGTGTGGAGTTTACATGTTCTCCCCATGTTTACATGGGTTTCCTCCAGGTGCTCCGGTTTTTGCGCTATAGTCCAAAGACATGTGCTATAGGTGAATTGAATAAACTAAACTGTGTGAATGAGTGTGTATGGATGTTTCCCAGTACTGGGTTACAGATGGAAGGGCATCCGCTGTGTAAAACATATGCTGAAATAGTTGGCGGTTCATTTCACTGTGGTGAAACCTGATGAATAAAGGGACTAAGCTGAAGGAAAATTAATGAATGCATGTCCATTTTAGTGTGTGTTTTCCAGCTAAGTTGTAAAAACCTTTTAAATATATCTGTATTAATAACCACAGTTAGGTCACGCTAAGTTGTACAATCACAACTTTTCAGTTTTAAGCAATTAAAGTTCGTGTGAAATCAAAATTTACAACACTGAAGAAAGAAAAACAATTCAAAGACGATTCCTTGGATTTACTCATTTTTTTAAGTTACGTGGTTGTAAATAATTTATTTGGGCTGACTTTAAACAAACAAATTAAGTTGAACAATACTAAATTTAATTTGTTTAAATTCAACCCATATAAATACCTTGCAACAATATTGCAGACATCATTTTTTTAGGGAATGGTTATTTTACTACTGCACATTGTTACTCTTAAAATGAACAATTAATCTGTTCAAATTAATAAACAAATGTTTTTAATATTGTTTCATAGATATTCACATTAGATGTCGCCTACCCTGTTGTTGTCTATTGGAAGGAATGTGTCATTAGAGCCGCCATTTTAGTACATTGTAGTGCTCCTTTTAAATGAATGTGGAACCAAGGTGTAGTGGTGGACTGGCAATCCAGATATATACACATATACACACATATCTATGGTCGGGAATTTTCCCGCTTGTCAGTATGCACATATTTATTTTTTTAAATGACTTTTACATCACTTTAATACATCGATGGATACGTGACCGCACAGACATTGCTGATAAAGAGCTTGTGTTTGGGTGCATGGAAATGTATTATCCACCCTCCCTGTTAAAATCAATCTAATCCGTGTCCTGAAACACACACCCCTCTTGTGCATTCAATTCTCATTCTAATTGAGGGAACGATTCATTTGTGATTGAATCTCCATTATGAACGAGTTGTTAACTTAGCCGACAATAATACAAGTTTCTGGCACCGCAGTAACTCATCATATTTCATTTACATTGTTTGCTTATTTTATACAACAAAACTAGCATAAGCCTGGTATTTAGTGCAGGTTGGTGCTACTCTGCCTTATGGTCAGGGCTGTAAGACTGTACCATCAATACTTGTTGAGCACAAAAGTTGTAACATACAAAAACGTTAAAGAAAAAACGAAATCTTACCTATGAAATCTTCTGCCTTTGTGCGTTGTTTTTTTTTGTTTCTTTGAGGATAATGTGGAAATAACTGTGGAATCAGCCTGCTCGGTTGGGCTGGGTTTACCTTTTTTATGTGCAGGTGACTTGCTAGGGGTTACAGGGAGATGTGACATGCAGAGATCAACTTCATTTCCCACTGGAGAAGCTTAGTCATGACCATCCATAGTGTCGACAAAGTAGCTGTCTAATTGCTTTATGCGTTTGACACAGTTTCACGCAGCTGTTCTAGATCCTTACTTCTAGATCAACTATTGTAAAGGTAATGTTGAAACCGCTAGAATTGCGAAAAATTATTTTTTGGCCTGGAGCTCGGAAATCTTCATCCTACCGAGGCACCATCTTGCTCCGCCCCATTTCTTCCACCTTGAAGCTGCTCCCATTTGTCAGTTGATCTGCGCGTGAATTTGAATGACGAACTCGTGCCTGATTGGACACTTGTGGTGTTCTCGCAAATTTGAATGATGAACCCGCACCTGATTGGACACTTGTGGTCTACGCTTGAATTTGAATGAGGAACTCGCGCCTGATTGGACACTTGTGGTCTGCGTTCGAATTTGAATGAGGAACTCGCGCCTGATTGGACACTTGTGGTCTGCGCTCGAATTTGAATGATGATCTCGTGCCTAATTGTACACTTGTTGTCTGCGCGTGAATTTGAACAACAAACTTGTGCCTGATTGGGCTTGTTGTCTGCGTTCAAATTTGAACAATGAACACACCTGATTGGACTCTTGCCAATTCTTAAAGAAGACTTGGATGTCGCCATGTTTGATTTTTATTTATTTGTTCACAGTTATGTTACATGTTAAATTTAAACGTTCGATAAATACAATTATAACGTGTGTGAGTATTAAGGTTTAATTCCCTTTATTGTGGTTTAATTTGTGTCATAATGGCAACTTTATAACACAACATACAATCTCATTTTTTCTACTGAATATAAAAAATGTATTTAAAAACAGTTATTAACAAATGAACACACACAAAAATGATATGATAAAAATAAAAACATGCATCCTGTCCGCTGTTTCCCGACACAAAATTATGTCAGAACCCTAAATAAGATTTGATGTTCTCAAGCAGCAAAATTAAATGTGTTTATATGAATTGTATGCAAATATATGCATCTTTTTATTATGAAATAATACTAATTATATATTTATTTGCTTGTAAAATGTCTGCTCGAAAAAACAAATAAATAAATAAATAAAGTCTCAGTCCCTGCAATTTGGCAAATGGTTAAACTAGCCAAATTCGTTCATTACAGTCTGAGTGGATTAAAATAAGTTTGTACAAGAAGATGAGTGAGTTTAATATGCACTGGAGGCTAAAAGAAAGATTCTATTACCGTATGTAGAAATTACCTCATAAAGAAACTAATATGGCAATTTAGGGAGCAATTTTTAATAAGACTTTTATGATGCACGGTTGTAGTTATGCTAATGAAGTTGTCATTTTACTTACGTTCTGCCCTCAATACTGGCCTCATATTTCAATTTCAGTAGATTAGTGCTAGCTAACTGTTACTAATGAATTTCATTAATGCAGTGAATACAAAGACATGAGAGAGGAGCGATCCTGGTATGAATATCATCTTTTGTGTGCCATATGTGCAGATAGAATAATGTTTATGGGATTATAAAGTGCGCTGTGGTACATTGTTATTGGCGTTGCTCTATTGGAGATAGGACCCTTTTCAAATCCAAGAAACAGCAGGTTGTATAGCAGTTTCTACTTTATTGCAAAGCACTAGAAATGGTTCATCTGCTATCTTCGACTGCGGCTTTGGATGCGTTCACAAAAACCTTGAAGTCCTGGCACAAATGAATAATGACTCTCTTATCTATCGATACAATTTTTAGAAGCAGAAACGCCGGTCCTCCTCCGTGAATAGTTTCACAAGATCTCATAAGGACGATCTGTTTTATTGGCTTCCTTTTCATTTTGAGTAGCAAGTTCCCTGACAGCCTTCAAACCATCAGATCACTCAGAAAACTTTAGGAAAAAAATCATTCAATGGCGTGATTCTGTGAATTCAAAGCATAGACTGGATCAAATCTTTCAGAATCTGTCATCACTTTCTTATTCTTGTTACAGATCATCCGCTGAAATAACTTTTTATTTAAAAAAGCAGAGAAGTTATTGTAATGTGAAGGTTTAGTTTAAAACTTTATTATTTTCACAATGGAGTGAGAATTGACTTCGGAAGTTGCTTAACAGGAATTCAGTTTTTCAATTCATTTTTATTTCTATAGCGATTTTACAATGTAGATTGTGTCTAAGCAGCTTAACATAGGAGTTCTAGTAAATTGAAATTGAAACTGTGTCAGTCAAGTTTTCAGAGAATTTCCAAAACATAGCCTCATTCTGAAAACGTAGCCCTATATACTTTTCTGGAGATCGTGAATTATGTAGCCAGAAGTACGTATGGCTACATTTCGTTTTTAAAATGAACGCCACGGGGCAATATGACGCCATTCGTTTTCATGCTTGTCAGCTGACCGCTTACCTCTGTATGAACGGATTTCCCGCTGTTACCAGTTTGTCCAGTAGCTCACCGCATACACAGCAGCCTCTGGTGGATTCACAAAAACAAAAACTGCAAAAAAACGTAGCTCCTGGGATGTATTTGCCACTCTCCAGAAATGTATATAGCGGTACATTTTCAGAGTGAGAATTTCAGTTTAGTTCAGTTCAGTGGTTTAATTTTCACTGCTGAATATCCAAACACTGAAGAGCAAATCCTTTGATGCACAGCTCCAAAAGTCCCAAAACCAAGCAAGCCAGTGGCGACAGTGGCAAGGATCAAAACTTCACCAATTGTCGAAAGTGAAAGAAAAGAAAAAAACTCAAGAGAAACCAGGCTCAGTTGGGCACGACCATTTCTCCTCTAACCAAGCTTTATGGAAGACAAGGAAGACTTTTGGAGAGAAAAAAAGGAAGATTATTAAAAGTTAGTTAGCCATTGTCAGTGTGATTTTAAATGATTATATATAATGTAATTTTATATTTTACAGTGATTAAACATGAAACAGTTTCAACTACAAGAATTTCTATGTTAAGCTGCTTTGACACAATCTATATTGTAAAAGCGCTGTAGAATTAATCATGAATTGAATTAAATTAACAAAATAATCACTTCTCAATAAAAAAATAATGATGAAACTAATTTTTAAAAAGGCCATTGCATTACTCACATTTGTGCTGTTCTTTTCTCTCTGAACTAATATCAAAATTCCTTAATTACATTAGAAAACAATGTCATCAAGAAAATATACTGGTGCTTTTACAAAATTCAAATCAGTTCAAATTAAATAGAGGTCTAATAACTACTGTTAATGTGTCGTTGTTGTTGTTGTTGTTGTTGTTGTTTTCATTAAAAAAACAAATAAAAGCCCATTTCAGTTTCAGAGTTAATGAAAAATAAAGAAAAAGTATGACTTTATTAGTCATGTACTATCACATAACTGAATTGTTTACATCTAACAATAAAAAAATTAAAAATAAAAATTCCAATGGTTATATATTTGTGTTTCTTTCTTTTGTTGAACACAAAATAATACATTTTGAAGAATTTTGGAAACCTGTAGTCAATCACACCAGGAAAAAAAAATCAAAAAAAAAAAAAAAAAAGTCATGCAACCAGTTTTTAACATTCTTTAAAATAAGTTATTTTGTGTACAACAGAGGAAATAAACGTAAATAGGTTCTGAACAATAGAGCTGCGCGATATATCGTTTGAGCATCGATATCAGTCACATCGCAGGAATAGATTATTTTTTAGGATTAAAAGAAAAAAATATGATTATTTTTAAATAATTTGCACAATGATGACCATGTTATTTTATGTCTGATTGATTGATCTCTGTACCTGAATACTAGTAGACTCTCCAGACAACCACAAAGCACTGTTTGTTTCACTTTTATGTTTGCTCTGTTGTATTTATATATGCTTGTAATTTATTATGATTTATGCAAACGCACTGCATATAAGAAGACTTATATAGGAAAAGATCATCCCAAACTTTCTTAATGAATGAAATCTTTCCAAATAGAGCTATTCAATTAATCTGAATCACAATATATATCACAGAAAAACAAAATATTGCAATAGTTAAGGTAACTCAAACCATTTGAGGAACGAATCCTAAAAACAAATCCTAATGAGTACTGTGAACTTAATCCATTTGAATAAAGGAAGCAATTTGAGCACAGTAAAACCCAATAAATGAAGAGAACTCAAACCAACTGAGGACTGTAAAACCCAATAAGTTAAGGCAACTCAAACTGTTTGAGGAAACCGATTGCAACAAACCATTTGAGTTAAACTAATCTATACGAGTACTGTGAACTTACTCCATTTAAGTTGAGGTAATGAGGGATTTAATTAACTCATTACCTTCAACACTGAGCTCAAAACTCTTTTCAAATGAGTAGAATTAACTTTCAGTCAGTTTTGAGTTAACTACACTCATTTCATTTGATAAAGTTGACTGTTGGGTTTTACAGTGTACTAAACAAGGAATGACACTTATTTAGATTCTTGTTTCTTGCTCAGATTAGTACCAAACATGCTCTCAGAGTCTGTACATGTGAAGGTAATCTTTAATTCCAAATTACAGCTACTTAACAAGGCCTAATCCTGCTTTACTCACCTCTCGCAAGGTATCATAATTAGCACTTCGATTGTTTGGTCTGTTTCAAGGCCGAGGAAATGCATTGTTACGGCAGTCCGGTCAGCCAGAGCGAATCAATGCTCACTGCCGATACCAGGTGAACTAATTTGCTGTTGAATGTGCTCAGTCATTTCAGGGTGAACACTCAATTTGGCCTGATGAGTTGAACCCTTTAATCTCCGGCAGTCCCTCAAGTACAAAGCTGCTAAACGCTCTAATAAGGGCAGACAGATGTTGTGGGATCTGCTTTGATTCTTTTAATTGCTTTTTGCTCTTATTTCCCCCTCTTTTGCACTTAAAGCCCTTTGTGGTTTACTGTAAAATGTGTTCCATACACCTAATATTGTGTTTATACTTTCATTTACAGTGCTTCATTGTTGACAGACTCTCTGAATATAATTAGGGAATATAGCACAACTTACTCCAGCTGAGCGCTACCCCTGGGGAAGACAAACGCAACACTAAACGGTCGTTTTCTTGGGAATCCTGATGCATCATTTTCTCTTTTAAACACTGCGTGCTTCCTCTGCTGGTGTGGCAAAGCGAAAACTAGGAAAGCTTGACTGGGAGTGTCGAATCTGTGGTTTTGGAAAATGAATTTAAAATGACAGGATTATAAAGCGTAAGATGTATTATAAGCGTCACAAGAGAACTGACAGTAAGCCATCTCTCAAGCTGTCAAAATGGAGCCCACCAATTTAATGAGATCTTGAGCTGTCCCCAAAATATAATTAAAAAATATGACACGAAGAGCAAAAAATAATGCAAAGAGAGCAGAGAATGGGGAGTGATATGGCATAATATTTAACATCATTTTTCCTTGGCTTTAGATATATGTTTCTTCAATTATATATTACAGGTATGGTAATTAATGTATGGATAGCACAATAAAATAAGGTTGTATTAGTTACTTATGTTAACTGATGGAACCTTATAGTAAAGTGTGATAGATGAAATAAATAAATGTATGTGAAAACAGTATTTTTTCTTGACCTGTTTCAAATCTATTCAATTTTTGTAACTTATTATTGTATCACAGACAAATATCTGTTTGTTGATTTCCATTGGTAAGCAAGACCACTTCATAGCAAGAAGTTCTTGGAGGTTGCATGTTCTCTCGTGTGTGATTCCTCTTAGTGCAATCCAAAGACGTGTGCTATAGATGAATTGGACAAAGTAAATTTAGCCATTGCGTGTGTGTATCGCCGCATTCACACGGGGCTTCAGCGTCAACGCTTGACAAAGGGCGTGTCTGAAGTTGGGGCTGACGCGATCATCATAGCAGCGTCAACAGCCACTGCCTGATCTGGTGTATTTGCAAACAGCGATCTGTTTGGCTGACGCTTCCGTCGGCACTTGAAAAGTTGAACAAGGCTCAACTTCTGCAGAAAGCAACGCCTTTTGAATCGGCACTGACGTATCCACAATGCAGTTCGGCAACGCCTGATCCACAAAGCAGTTCGGCACTGCCTGATCTGGTGTATTTGCAAACAGCGATCTGATTGGCTGACGCTTCCATCGGCGCTTGAAAAGTTGAACAAGGCCCAACTTCTGCAGAGAGCAACGCCTCTGAATCGGCACCGACGGTTCCACAATGCAGTTCGGCAACACCTGATCCACAATGCAGTTCGGCACTGCCTGATCTGGTGTATTTGCAAACAGCGATCTGATTGGCTCACGCTTCCATCGGCGCTTGAAAAGTTGAACAAGGCCCAACTTCTGCAGAAAGCAACGCCTCTGAATCAGCGCCGACGGATCCACAATGCAGTTCGGCAACGCCTGACGTCACCTATTCACAGTGAATGGGAAGCGTTGAAGCTGACGCCTCGTGTGAATGGGACGTATGGGTGGGTGGGTGTGTTTGTGTGTTTTCATAAGTCAGTAAAACATTTGCCAGCATATTTGATGGTTCATTCTACTGTGCTGACCTCTGATAAAGTAGGAAACATGTTGTGAGGGAAATGGGTGAGAGTGATTTCCCCAATAAACTGTACAAATCTGCATTTACATGAACAAGGATATGGACTTAAACTTACATGACAACAGTGTACTAAAAAACTTTAGACACAGCAACATTATGGAAACAATTCCCATAGATGTCCCTGTGAAATGTGCAATATTATGCCAGATATTATGCAATAGATATCACTTTATTAAAGAAATGCTAAACTTGCACACACACCGTCTTGTAGTTTGCTATTGTTGTTTAGGTAGCTAGTACCTGTGCATGCCTGTTGACCTTATTCTTCACGTACGAGTGCACGTGCAGCAGTTTGAACCTTATTGGCTCAAGACTTCCAGTCTCAGGTGTGTTTGGTTACAGAGACATGGAATATGTGCAGATCTGGTGGTCCTTCAGGAACGTGGTTGAGAAACACTGTCCTAAAACAATCATAGAAAAGAGCTTACTTCAGCAGATTAAGGTGAATAGATTAGAATAGATAGAAAAGTAATACGCATGCATATGGCATTGTTTTCACAAAATCAAATTTGTGTTGTTTTTTGTAAAGACAATATAATTTTGCGTTTCCAGGCCACACAATGTCATTGCGGTGTAAATGAGTGGCCAGAAAACATTTGTTTTTCTATTTATAGTTGAAAAATGGTGTTGTGTAAGAATCGACACATGATTATGTCACATTGTTGCTTTAACTAATAATTTGAGATTACAGATGCCAGACATGTAGAGAGTCATCCCTGATTCCTTATGTCCCTGATATTCCTCCAGTAAAAAGGCTCATTTCCTTTCCAAATTTCTTCCTCTCGAATACAAGATCTGTGATGTTGCTGTCTTTAGGACTGTGGCATCCATGTCCAGAGGTGGGTAGAGTATCCAAAATCTATACTCAAGTAGAAGTAACAGTCTTAAAAGTTACTCGAGTAAGAGTAAAAAAGTATTGGATAAAATTTTTTAAATTATTTTAATTATAATTAAAAGTAACTAGTAACTATTTACTTGAGTAATTTTTTCATGCAATACTTTTTTACTCTTACTTGAGTATATATATATATATATATATATATATATATATATATATATATATATATATATATATATATATATATATATATATATATATATATATATATATATATATATATATATATACAGTTGAGGTCAAAATTATTTGCCCTCCTGTGATTTGTATTTTTTTTTTTCAAATATTTCCCAAATTATGTTTAATAGTGCAAGGAATTTTTCACAGTATTTCCTATAATATTTATTACTTCCGATGAAAATCTTACTTGTTTTATATCGGCTAAAATAAAAGCAGTTTTTAATGTTTTTTTAAACTTATTTTAACATTTAAATGTCGATATTATTAGCCCCCATAAGCAATGTATATTTTTTTGATCGTCTACAGAACAAACTATCGTCAATGATTTGCACCCGAACTTTTCTAATTAACCTAGTTAAACCTATAAATGGCACTTAAAGCTAAATACCAGTATCTTGAAAAATATCTAGTCAAATATTATGTGCTGTCATGTGTCTTAAAAATAATAACAGTGTGAATGACTAATATTTGCTGGGCTAATCAGTTATTTCATTAAACAGCAGTTCATTTAGTTATATCATAGTTACCATTATTAAGGTTAAAATTGGGAGAATTTGACACTTACCACTAAGTGTTTGTTCAGGTTTTAGATGGAATTCATGTAACGTTATATTGCGATGTCAGCTCGATGTGCATCGCATTATGAAACTATTCTTGTTGAAATCTTGGACTGAAAACATAGAGTGAACTTGAGGCTGCGGGTGACCTGGTCTGATAAACTCACTGCACAGACAGTGAGACTGTCCTTCTCGGAACGGCAGATGGCCATAGCGTGACCACAGTATAAACACAGTATAAAGTATAAAGTCTTCCTCGACCTCAGCCCAATGGTTCAACCATCATTCCAACACACGCACGCACTTTAACCCAAAACGGGAGACATGTCTCTTATAGCAACCTCTTGCGACTCAACCTCTCCAGTGTGGTGGCCCGTGATATTTGCAAACAAGCCATATGAATCATATTTAATATCATTTGACAGTAACGGAGGAACACCGCCAAACGTAGCGAAGTAAGAGTAATGATTTTTCTCGAATTATTTACTTGAGTAAAAGTACACATCTTTAAATGTACTCAAAAAGTACTCCTTACCCAACAATTTTACTCAAGTAAATGTAACAAAGTAAAAGTAATTCGTTACTACCCACCTCTGTCCGTGCCATTAAAGCCAATCGCTGATATTCTGATATATCAAAGATGTCAAGATTTCACAGTTCTGTCTGGTTTGAAAGTCTGAGTGCCAGTGCCTTTCTGTGAGCACAGATGTAAAGTGAACTAATGAATCATCTGTGCAAAAGCAGCTCAGCGTTGCGCCTGGAATCATAAATCTCTTAACAAAATAGAGCCAAGCCGCCATTCTATTTTTGTTTCACATTATAGCAAACTCACGCAAGACCCTCTGGCCTCCGCTTTAATGTATGCTGTTTGCCCAGCCAGGAAACATATGTTATTCATGTATGTATGCACTCTACCCTGTGTGTCTATTTTTAAGCATATCTCTTATTTTTTGAAGAAGAGCACTGATTGCTCTTGTTAGTGGAGGATGGCAGTTGGTTGCTCTTTTTCTCTAGCGGGTGTGGAGGTTTATGAGGCTCAGCATGCGAGGGTGATGACAGGGCCTGGTGGCCGGCCAAAGCACGGCTGGCGTTCGAAGTGCCATCGCCCTGTCGCCTCCTGCTACCGCCACCGGCCCATATGGGCAGAGAGATTGCTCTCCACTGGCGCTCCCCCAGCCATCCATCACCTCGGTCCACGTGCCCAGCACGCCAGCCCTGGCACCACGCTGACTCTGATCCATCAGGATTTACTGTGAGTGACGGGGAAAGAGAAGACGAGCCCTCAGTTTATCATCTCACGAAAAACAAACACAAAAAAGAAGAGCCCAGGCTGTCACCGTGAGGTGGCACGTAGCAACTGAGCCACTGTTGATGTATTCCATTTGCCACTTCTGGATTTTTCGAGTGTTTAGACAGGCCTTTTTGGCTGTATTTAATAGTAATTGGATTCGTTTTCTTCGCTAAGTGTTTGAACTTACAACCACCGCAAAGATTTTTCGCATCTCTGATGCTTTCCAGACCATGCCACCTTCAAAGATGATTAATTTACGTTCTTTCTTCTCGGACATTTATCACTTCAGTAAACTCTTAATGTCTCTTTTTTTTCCCGTGATTTTGCCAGGCAAGGCTGTTGGTGCTTAGGAAACTGTGATGTTCCCAAGCTGTTCTGGCTTGTTTTCCACTGTCTACATTAATATTTGTTAAGAAGCAGATTGAGAAAACAACATATGGCATAAACATTCGTATTTTCCACTCAAGGTTGTCAGTATGGCGTCCTTCAGTATAGGGTCTGCAGCCTCGCTTGCCAAATCGCTTTTCTTTTGCGCCACCCCCCTCCTTCCTCAGGACCGGGCAGGGCCAAAATGATAGCATGGACACCGAGAGGCACCCCTTGGCCCCCACAGCCCCTCGCCGGACCCGCAGCCCCTCTTTCTGCGATTTGAGAGAGCTGTCAGTTTAGATCGCTGGTACGCAGTCAGGCTGAAGCTTCCCCACTGACTGGAGAGGAGTCGTTGGCCAGGCTTTCCTTGTCACTGGGAGTTAAAGCAGTCACTGATCCTAATGCTTACACTGTTGTTGCAGCATTCCGATTTATACTCGCTGCGTGACTTGTCAGCTTTAATGAGGGCAGCAGGCACAGAATTATCAGCATACCAATAATGAGGGTGTCACAAGCTGCCAATTATTTCCCTTTTCGGACGTTATTTCCAGAGCTCTTCTTTTCACACCATCTGACCTAATGATGAGAATCGTCTTGTACTTTGTTTAGGTTATATAATTTGTATTAGCCGACAGCAGAAAGGCTTGTTTCAGTTCCGTGGCTGATTTTCGCACGGATGCGAATGGATCCGGCCTTCGTCAGATGCACTTCACATGCTGAATGTTCTCTGAGCACAGCGTAGAGAATCCTCTTGGAAACCATCTCACGCAATCATAGCCTCATGAGGCAATCGCGTTTGAATGGTTCACCAAATTCGCTGCTCAAACAATAATGGCTCCACCATTTCATCAGGCCTCAAAAGAAAACGAGAGGCGAAAAATGGATGGCCAAATGTGCTCAAGCCATTGCCATGTGTTGCATTAAAACAGGGATAGCTAGAAAAGGCCCATTATTGCCTCATTTTTCACTCTTCCAAGATGTCAGTGGTGTTTATGTCATATAAAGGTGTACAGCAGATCCAGTTGAGTGGCTACATGCTCATAAAGAATTGGCATCTATTTAATTTCAGTCTATATTCCCAGAAAACTGGTTAAATTGTAATGTCAATAAACGCATATGTTCAAGTTCAAGTAAGATTTCTTAATTGATTGATTAATTGATCAGTATTGACGTAAAAAGTAATATTATGGAAGTTGTTTCTATTTAAATTTATGTAAAAATGTAATGTATTCCTGCACTCTCAGAAATAAAGGTACGAGAACAGTCACTGGGGTCCTACCTTTTCAAAAGGTACAAAGTTGTACCTAAACAGTCCATATTAATACCTCAAGGGTACATATTAGTACCTAAAAAGCACAAAAGTGTTCATCTTAAAAATTTTAGGTACTAATATATACTTGAGGTACCAATATAAATCCTTTAAGTACAAACGTGTACCTTTTAAAAAGGTACCACCCAAGTGACAGCTCGCGTACCTTTATTTCTGAGAGTGTGGAATGGCAAAGATAATTTTTTAATAAACAAAAATGGTGTTAAAATAGTACATTTACTCAAATTTATTACAGAATAAATCTCCATTATTAATCATAAAACCTGCTAAATTAATGAATAACAGTTTTAGGGTGCAAAATGAATAGCGTGATAGTCATATTTCAGTGAAACTGTTTATTTTATTCATTGTACTAATGGGAAGGAGAAGTGCTTTCTCTTCAGCTTTATGTCTACCTGATATACAGCCATACCATTTACTTTTTTACGTCAGAAGCCATTTACGGCTCTGACAAATGACTAAGTTTACCTAGATCACAGAAATGAGAAAAATAGCTCCTTCTCTTGTAGAAGAAGAAAAGAAGAAGAGCCCATTTTAGCAATAGCAATGTAAGTGCATTTATGTGCACTCAAGCAAGAATTGAGCAGATTTACACATTTACCCATCTCATGGCTGTTTTGTTCCTTTTCTTTTTCTTCCCAAAAATGGATCTTGCAGTACTTATATTTGCTAGTATGTATAGTGTAATAACTGGTAGCATGAAGACTTTTAGTTTAAATATTTAACCTAATGAAATAAATCACTGTCTCTCTGCACCACCGCACCACTGAAATTTTTTTAAAATACAAATGTATTAACATCCGTCGTTAAAAAAACTAATTAGGAATCTGTTAAAACTTGTTTTTAAAAAAACTGTAGCCTATAGACTAATAACAAACTGGCCAACTCATTTCCTCAGTCAGAATTTGCCCATTTGAATATATATAAAAGCCTTCTTAAAGCCTTCTTCTATCGGTTATTTCAACACAGTCTCACGGCAATTCGTATGTTTTTGATTTAGTGGCTAATTCGTATGATTTAGTACGATTTGCTCATACCCCAATGACGGTTGGGTTTAGGGGTGGGGTTAGGTGCCACGCCTCCTTTTTAAAATCGTACAATTTCGTACGACTGAACTCGTCCGAATTCGTACGAATTAGCCTCTAAACTGACAAAATGTAAAATACTTACGTTTTCTTGTGAGATCAGGCTGGTTATTTTCATAATTTATGATGGCATATTTTCAAAAATGGGACAAATGGGCTCATATAGGTGCCAAATTCTGGACTTTGTCAATGAGGAGGTGGGTCTTTCGGACCACCCGAACCCCAAAATGTTGATCCAGGAACGTGTTACACTTAATAAAATCAGGTTCTACCCTTTAGGGAAGGTTAGTGTGATTTTACCAAGTTGGACATGTTCTTGGATCATCATCTATGTTAATCCTGGAAAAACATTCCAATCAGCCAATCTGATTTAAGGGATACGTTTACAGTTTGTTAAATTTAGGCTTACTGTTATGGTTATGTGTTTCTACATGATTGTTTTCCAACTACACTACCTGACAAATGTCTTGTCTTCTATTAGGCTTATTTTATCAAAATAAAATATGATCATACCTTGATTTAGAATTATTTAATTAGGACAATAATGTCTGACTTTGCTTAGACAAAAATCTTTTCACTTAACAAAAATAATGTCCAGTATATAATATAAAGTCATTGTGCAGTGGAAAAAGAATTAATATTGTGTATGGCTCCCATGAGCTTGGAGGACTGCATCCATACATCTCTGCAATGTCTCTTGGACATGACATCTTACTCTAGACATGCTCAATAATGTTCATGTCTGGTGACTGGGCTGGCCAATCCTGGAGCGCCTTGAACTTCTTTGCTTTCAGGAACTTTAATGTGGAGGCTGAAGTATGAGGAGGAGAGCTATCCTGCTGAAGAATTTGCCCTCTCCTGTGGTTTGTAATATAATGGGCAGCACAAATGTCTTGATACCTCAGGCTGTTGATGTTGCATCCACTCTGCAGAACTCCCGCACGCCCTCATACTGAATGGAACCCCAAACCATGATTTTTCCTTCACCAAACTTGACTGATTTCTATGGGAATCTTGGGTCCATCCAGGTTCCAGTAGGTCTTCCGAAGTATTTGTGATGATTGGGATGCAGTTCAACAGATGATTCATAAGAGAAACCTTCTGCCACTTTTCCATATGATCAATTACAAGTCTAGTTATTATTTGTTGCTCTTACAACTGGGATCAACGACAAGACGTTTGTCAGGTAGTGTATTATTCCCATCTTATTTTGGGAATAAGTTACAGTTAGGGTTGGGTTTAGGGATAAGGATTATGTAGAGAATACATTTTAAAACAAAAATTCTAGGATCAACATCGATGTTAATCCAGGATCACATCATACTTGGCAAAATTACACCCATTATGTATCCAAGCAGATCACATTATTTTAGATGTAAGGTAAATTTACTCTTAAAAAACAATAGTATACGTGCTAATTGGACTAGGACTGGATGTGTTTTATTTATTTTGTTTGGTCTGGACCAAAAGAGCCTGGAGCACCAAATTACAAGACCATACAGCGTGTATGTTGTTGTGAACAGCCTGAGTCACTTGCACGTGCAAACTGTGAAGTAAGTTGTTTCAGTTTTGTCAGACTCCAGCAAAGGATAGAAAATACATTTTTCAAAGCAAAGTGTTATCTGTAAATTCCCCCTAGACATCCAAACAATGTGTCAGAGTTTATTAGAGCAGACTGAGACAACAGGAGAGTCAGAGAGAGGGCTTTTTAAGGTTAGAGGTCAGTCTGAGGCGTCGGGCTTTTGTTGCTTGCTGCCTCTCTGTCTAACTCTCGCTTGCTCTTTTTTTTAATAAACAAAATTCATTAAACGGGTATCCTAGAACCTCCTGACAGGTAATTCCTCTGTCTCTTCCTTCCTTTTTGTGATCAGAAGAACCCCGGTGATTCCTAGCATGGGTCCAACACTATGGGGGAATTTCTCTCAGAACATACCCCTTCAGTTCAATTCCTCCCCGCATTTCCGAGAGCTTTTCATTCGTATCCCCTGGAAACCGCTCTGCATTCTTTAAACTCCCCTTCAAGAAAAAAAGGGAAGGGGAAAAAAAGGGAAAGGGTAGCGAGAGACAGTAGGGGGAGAGCCCTTACACGTTTGGTTATGCCCTTTGATCATTCGTTTATCTTTAAAACAGATGGTTGACCACTGTGCTGTTTATGTCAACACACGCTCATTTGAAAGAGCGACTCGCTGTCAGACGATTCCTCTCTTAAAGCGATGAATTGCAAATCATTGGAAATAAAAAAAAGCCACTGCTTGTATAGGTTAACAAAGCACTTGCCTTCCAAAGAGCCCATCTAAAGCCTCTTTTCATAATACCCATGTCTGCAACCTGCTTCTTTACATAATGTTTCTGTAACGTCATTCGCACATCACAAGAATACAGTGCAGATAATCTACTAATCTGATTATTGTTCAATTATGAAGGCTCCCTGGTCTATAAATCCCCACAGATGTAGCATTCACATGTACAGTCATCAAAAAATGATCTAATTTTGATAGTGGCAGGCAGTGGGTGAATGGCAGTGGAAAGTGGATTGGGTATTGCATATGAGATGGGCTGTGTAATTCTGCCTTAATAAAACGGCGTCTTGGGAGCTAGGTGATGGGGGTCGAGGCCAGAGCGCTTATAATCTTTCGATCCATATTTATTTAAAGACACTGGAATTCTTGGTTAGAAATTGCCATCAGAAGGGTGTCAGGAGTCATCAAAGTGAAGGGGAGGGAACTTGTTTGATGTTGTGTGAAGTGGTCATTAAATTTTTACTGCGTTTTCACAAGACCAGTGGTCTTGTGGAAGGAGTCGCGCTGCTAATTGTGTATCAAAGCCTCCACCAAAGAAATGCCATAGTAAGTGTATGGAATTAATTCATGATAAGCTCCTAAATATTAGCTTTTGGACTTCATTTACATTAACTATTAAAATCTGCAATTCAGTTCATTCACACTTAAAAATGAAAGTGCCAAAAGGGGTGATGGAGGGTTTCCCAGTAATATAAAACCTTCTCTTAAGACAGGCTCAGACTATGCATTTTATTTATTTATATTTTCTTTTGTTTACACAATTACTGTGTCAGATTATGCAATTTTGACTCTTTATTTCTAGTTGGTGCATTAAAGTAATGTTGGAAAGATCGTATTAATGAGCTAAAAGCACAGAGTTGTAAAGAAGCTGAAGTGTCTATGGAAAAGAAACATGTTAAAGGCAATACATGTGTATAACAATACATTTGTTGAAATTAATGGAATTATTCTTTCTCTATTCATATTTACAACAAAGTTTCTGCATAAAACATGACATGTTCAGCATATATAAGTACACCTCTTACTAATCTGTCTTTTAGATTCATATTTTTAATAGGAAGCTATACAAATTATATGTGTGCATACATTAGATTAGTCAGTACTGAAGCCAAATTTGGAGCTTATGTAACAAAATAACATACAATCATGGTCCAAAAACTAAAAGTACACCCTAATTTATAGGTTATAGTAAAAGATTAAATACAAAAATACAATTAAATACAATTTTAAAAAGAGGAAAAATCAAAAGAAGCAAAAAAAAAAAAAAAAAGTAAAAAATTTAGTTGAGATTTTGTAGTTTGTATTTTTTTTTTGCAATATTTTGCTTGAATTTAATTTATCTTTCAATTTCTAAATATGTTTCATGGCTAAAATCTTATTTTAATAAATATATCTGTTTAATGAATCTGTTTTGTTTACAAGCACCAAAATACATTGCCTATATTCACTGAGAAATGGATAAAAATATTCATTTTCAAAAAGGGGCGTACTCAATTATGTTGAGCACTGTAAATAATATGACGTGTAATTTCATCAGGAAATCATTAACCGACAATGGTTATACTACAATAGCTCTGAAGAAAGCCCCAAAAGGAAGGAAAACCTGACAACAGACTACAAAAATTTCACCTAATAGCACCAATACCATCTTCTCTCTTATGTTTTACCATGTTTGAAAGTTGTATGTCGAAGAGCTATTATGCTATTATTTAGCTATTATTTATATAGCGCTTTTCTGGACACTCAAAGCACTTTACACTTTTTTGGGAGGAATCTCCTCATCCACCAACAGTGTGCTGGTGATCACACCAGTGTGATCTGTCAACATCACAGACTTGATAGAAGTTGTCATGGAAGTCATAATTTTTGTTGTTGTTGTTGTTGTTGGGATGTTCAAGTGTCTCAGGATCAGCTTTAGTTATCACTAGGGCCAGACAGAATGTGTGGACATTTTTTGCTATTTCTGCGGAGAACTTTGTAATCAGAGTATTGTAACTAAAAACTTAATGTATGAAATAAAAAATTATAGCTTTTAAACCTTTATTTAATGTTTACAATGCAAATCCATCTAGATCCACTTATTTGGTAAAGAAAGCAAGTCTATCATATAGTATATCTACTAAAAAACGGAAAATATTACTTTACAAACTGTACTGTGAATAAATAAAATGAACATATTAGTCAATAATATTACTGAAATTAATTAAAAACTCAATAAATATAAATTGACACACATTTACACAAGTAAATAAATAGGCTCAGTGATGGGTACAGCTATGCATCGTTGGATTTGCTCTTCAGTGTTTGGACTCTCAGTAGTGATTTTAAACCACACTGAACTTAAACACTACAAACTGAATTACACTGTTCCTATTTACTATTTACTATGACCTTTTATGTGAAGCTGCTTTGACACAATCTACATTGTAAAAGCGCTATACAAATAAAAGTGAATTGAATTGGATTGAACTAAAAATCAGATTCCATGTGGACCTAGTTATTACCCACTATAATACACTATTTAAGCTGTTTATTCATGCATCCTAACCCGTATTGATGTTTACAAAGCATCATGACACCTTTTGCAAATGTATGGTCCAAAGATGCCAAGCTAGTCTGTACCTGGCATGTACCTGAAGTACATTTTACACCACCATGTTCCTCTGTGTCCATTGGAAAGGTTCAATTTGTTGTAAATGCTCTTCACAAAAGCATCAATTCCAGTAAGTAAAGGTTTAATAAATTTTTTTTAAAGTGTACAGTGTTTGTATAAAATCACAATTTCAGAATTGAATGATCCTGATTTACAAAAAGCTGAAATAAAATTCTTAATATCTGAATCAACTATTTCTTATCATCACTCAAACAAATCAAATAATCATTTGTTTAATTAATTTGACATGTTATGTAAGGCATAAATGACTCTTTAACGTATCAGCTGCAGGTTGCCAGTTTTAAAAGTGTAATAACACAAATAATAATGATTTTTTGTGGCTAGTAAAAAACATTCAAAGGCCCTAAATGTTCTCAGTTTACCAAACTATAATTTAAAAGTGCCGTAGTTTAGTCAATGAAGTTATTACACTGGATTTTATAATACATCCCGAGCTGAAGGTCTGCGCCAAACGTTTTCCAAGTGCATGACTGTCACCAAGGTTGAAATGGCAATGAACTCCAGTATATTGTGTCATTAGTGTGACAGTAGTTCTTAGAGTGTTTTTACCACATGATTGACAGACTAGCCCTGTCAAGGACATACTCTATAACTGATGCTCGGTTGCTATGGCAGAGGTGCAGGCAATTTAAGCATCATCGCATCCACCGGGGGCGCGCTCCCTTCAGTAAGTGGCTTTGCTAAAGCTGACGCCTGCCAACGCCATCAACGCCGGTGACTCTTAAGCGGTGACAAGAGGTCTTAGAGATGAAAGTTTCCTGAAAAGGAGTGACGGATGGAAGATGAATTATGGGGGGATAGATTCCTTCAAATCAGTTTTTAAAATGTTGCTTACACAAGAACATGTCAGAATATTACCTAATCAGTCAAATCCTCAGAAGCTGACACCTTCACACTGAAGGGCTGACGAGACTTGCTTCCCCTCGCTCGGGACCCTAGGGAGCACCCAAGGGAGAACTAGACGGAGGATGTGTATTGCCAAACTCAGGGATGTGCTAGGTCCTCCTGACAGACTTATTTAACACGCTCGCACTGGCACGCTTTTACAGCGATGCGCTACCCTCAATTAACAGAGTAAGGCGAAAGCTGCGTGCTTTGCATTTTGCAACAATGTGAGTGTTAAACTGTAGGTGATTTTAATAGGATTTGCTGCAGTTGGGAACCAGAGATTAGCAGCTTTAAAGTGACGAGGGCCCTAGCGAACCATGAGCATGTTTAATCTGGACCGCATTAATGGAAGACGCCAGTGGAAAGATCTGCTGCGGAGAATTTATTGCAGAATGTTTGTACTAAAATAACTCTTATGTTTGTATTGTTGCTTCATTAACGTACAGCATATTTAATATTATTAAAGCTGCGTCTGAATTGGCACACTATACACTATGCTCTTATCCACTATGTACTTATGCACTTACATGCTCAACAGCATAGTATATGAATGTAGTGTCGTCCCTAATGCAACACTACCGTTTCTTTATTAAGCGGAAATTCAAAGCGTTTCCAGATGATGTTTGACGGTTTCCAAATTAGCGAAGTGAATGACTACTTGAGCAAAGTAGTGGTCGTTGAGTGCATCAAGTGTCCAACATTCCACGCTTCTTTTTAACGGTTGAATAAGTGCATCGTCTGCAATATTGCATAATTTGCAATTTTGGATGCACCTTAAGTTTAAAGATGGTTGTGTAGTTTACAATATTATGCATGGTTTAGCTCCTCCCTTTCTATCGGACCATTTTCAAACAGACTAGGGGTGCAGCTAGAGCTGCTTGCATTATTCCACTTGGATACACTTCCTTTGGTCAAGCTTGCTTTTCTTTTAAAGCATCGCATCAGTAGAATTTGATACCACATTCTGTAAGAGAATGTGTGTGTTTTAAATCATTTAAGTATCATTTTAAATGGCTTCATATCCCTTATGTACTGTTAGGGATGTTTTCATCCACTCTGGGGTGATTTTGAGTCTTAATGTGGCCACAACTTTCTCTGTGTTTCAGCTCGCAGAACTATTTTCGGTGACAAATATTATTTTGACACATATTTTGAGAAAATGCTTTGAATTTAAAAAAAAACTCAACAATACACTCTGGACAAGTTTACTACCCTTGTGTTATGTAAGGGATGACAACATCCACTAAATTAAACTGCTGTAAAAATGCATCAATTTTTTTTTTTTTCAAATTCTTTTGCATAAATCTGTTAATCAACCTCAGTCTTGATCAAACCTACTAAATTGTTTAGACAATTACAGGATTTTACATCTTTGTTTTCCAAATTCATAAATGATGTCACTGATTTGGTAAAACAGCACACAAAATGACATATTTTTAATATAAAAAAGTAATTTTGGACTGGATTTTTTTTTTTTACTTTTATCAAATTCTTGGGCATGTGAAACAACATTGGCTTTGATGTGTTGTTTTTGATTCATTTTCATTTATTTCTCCCTAATTTACTGTTATTGGTGGTTTGATTTCCACTACAACCACATTTTTTTTTTATTGCTAAGCCATGACACCATATAATCATGCATTTTAATTGTTGGTGGTTTTCCCTGTGGGGAAGTGGTAAAATCTGTCATTTTTACTGTTGATCATCAGTTGGCACCATTATCTCTTTAGATAGGCCTGTGCAAAAAAAAAAAAAAAAGTTTCGGGATTTTATATGGATTATAGCAGCAAACTAAAGTGTGTGAGAGTGACCTTTGCGCGCTTACCTTGATGTGTCTGAGATAATCAAAACATGCATCTCAGCTCTCAAAACTTCACGGTGTAAACAAAAACAAAGACTGTGTATTTATGCACCATCAAATGTAGTTATAATGGAAATCAATAGGGCAAAAACCGCCACCAACAGTAAATTAGGGAGGAAAAAATGAAAATCTAACAATGCATCAAAGCCAATTTTGTTACTAACCGTACGGAAGTCCAAGACTGTGATAAAAGGTAAAAAAAAGACTTTTCATATTGAAAAGACGTCATTTTATGTGTGTTTTTTTACCAAATCAGTGACATCATTTATGAATTTGGCAATTCAAGAGTTAAAATCCTGTAATTTTCTAAACAATTTAGTAGTTTTGATCAGGACTGAGGTTGATTAACAGATTTATGTAAAAAAAAAGCTAAAAAATATATATCTGATGGGTTTTTACATCAGTTTAATTCAGTGGATGTTTTCGTTCCTAACATTAAAAAACGGTAGTAAATCTGAACAGAGTGTGAACATTGTGAACACTAGGCTTTTTGATAATGTTGTAGTTGTTTTCTGTCATTCATTCGAGTATTGTTTTTAGTTTGAATTTATGTTTTATTGGCATGGCCTTAAACATCTGCTTAAGGGACCACCGATGAAAACTAGTCCTTGGGCTAATTTGGGTACATTTACGTTCTTGGGGAATGTTGAATAATGTACGCTTTCCCTTGTTAAACAAACAACATCACACACAAAACAAATCAAAAGTAATATTTGATGAACGAGAGCCTCCAAATTTAGATCGTTGGCACGCTTCTTCCCATTTTATGTAGGATTTGAAACAGACAATAGTGTGCTCACAGAGTCGAGAGGAGACTTAGCTCTTAAGCGATGTGATCTGCATTGAGCTCCACTTCAGTTTGCCCTTTTTGGTCGCTGAGATGTTGAAGTACTCTTTAAGTAAGACCCTTAAGCAACAGACATCCGTGGGAGTAAATAGCAACCTTACTTTCTGTAGTGCTCCCGGTATACCTGAAAAATCAAAGAAACGGCTGATGTTAATGCCACATACGGATTTCTGATGTAATTTCAGTTGATTGGGGCTTCGACTATTTTGGGGCCACAAAAAAGAATCCTGCACGTCACTGACAGAAAATAATCAACCCATCAGTCGTGATTTATTAGAAGGTTCTCGTTCAAAGCTTCGCGTTCATTGACGGAGCCAGACAAACAAACAATCCGACGGCTTGATTAAAAGATGAAAATGATATTGCGCATTTTTTTCCGCAAGCAGAATCCGGATGGGGTCTTCATACGGATGTTAAATATATAATTCCTTCTGTAATCAAATTTCCAGTTGTCATATAATGACAGGTAATCAAGTGTATCCTTTTACATTTTAGATGGTTAGACAGACTGCTCTAACTACATTAAACCCTGCATAAAAAATGCATGATATTAATGTTTCTATTAAAAAAAAAAAAAAACTCTGCCCTCTCACAAATGATCGAGAACACCCACTGTTTATTTGTTTTTGGTGAGCTATAGATTGTTGCCTGGAGCGTTAAATAATTATGATTAGGGAGGGGTGGGATGTGAAAAGAAGAGGGTGTGGGGGGGGGACCAAAAGTAATAGCATCAAGATCAGATAAATTAATTTGTAATGAAATGCACTCATTTTGCATGACAGCTGGCGAGACCCATTCAGAGGCCATTGAGATGGAAGCAGGCCTTGTGACAGCAGACAAAGAGGACTATCATCCGCAGCGTATGTGCCCCACTCTCACGAGACACCGGAGTGTGCAACTGACACGTCAACAAAAAGCTTGGAGAAGCGCATTGCTTGGATCAATTGCTGATGACCACAAAGCCGAGGACATGTGCTCAACTTTCAAACAGCCCTCTTGTAGTCCAATAGGACAAGAGCACTTATATAATGGTGAAGGTAATGGCCTTTCAGATGCATCACATGTTGCTGAGAAGTAGAGGAAGATGGGTTTTTTTTGATGCAGTCCTAAGTTTTGTTGATGTTGTTGGAACAATTGCTAATGTTGGTTTTACTTAGGATTAGCTTTTTAAACTTTGAATGCTAGTCGATCATTTGTATTATAGATTTGTCATCAAGAGGTTGTGCTATACATGAGCAATGGTCAAGTTTTTAGATGGTCAATAAATAATGTGTTATAATCCCATAGGCCAGCACAATTTCATTTCATAACTGTTTTGGGACTTGGTGAATCAAACGTAATTAGGGCAGGGTGTCCGCAGGGTCTTAGAAGGTCTTCAAATATCTTACATTTTAAAAAAATTTAGGCCTTAAAAAGTCTTAAATTCACTGAAATATTGTGTTGTATGTCTTAAATCATTTTGAACAGGTCTTAATTTTCTTCTGTCCATGTAAAGCAACCCAATCAGGTCGACATCCATCCAGTCACCAACTAACTATCTTTATAAAATCAGGGAAAGAAAACTAAAAACAATTACGCAATTCCTCATGATAATAACAGAGCAATACATCGCCCCTTACGTTATCTTCCTTGCATACAAAAACTATTTACAAAAGGAAGGGGGAGTAGGCTAGACATAATAATTAATTATAAATATGCATGAAACTTAAGGTTTTATAACAGAAATGTATTAGGTTGAATAGAAGTTCTACTCAATTTGGACCAAAAGCCAACAAATATATATTTTCAATTATTTATGTAGTTGCCTCCACAATAAATATACTTTTAACAATGTTAAACTTGTCGTAAAAAAAAGAAGTGAAGTTTTATAAACTAATTTTGAGAGGAGCACGTGATATGATTGAGCACGACTGGCCGCTCATCTGTAGTCAGTTATAATCCAATCAGAGTGATCTTAGTTTACTATAAATGGATCATTTTCTTCCTACTGCTCTATCTTCGTTTGGAAGAATCCCCCCTTCCACCCCATCTCCTCCTTTTCCTCCCTTTTCTAAAGGGGGAGCTCTCGAGACCTACCTGATTTTGGATCTCCTGATATGCTTATTGACTGGGGGGGAGCCCTGGGCTCAAATATCTCCGAGCTCAGGGTTCTCTCCTGGGACAGCATGCCAAACCTGCTTTATACGCCAAGCATATCTAAGTGGAAACTCTTGAAAGTAATTTTATGCTTAAAATAGTGTATACAAATAGTTTTTTGGGTTTGACACGTTAAAGTATGTCACTTTTGTTGGCAAGCAAAAAAATCCATTGACCCAACTGAGCCATTGGAAATAATCATTAGTGTTAGCCCTGTATAAGTCTAAAATGTCATCCGCAATGGTCTTAAAAGGGTCTTAAAAAGTCTTAAACTTGATGAAACCTGCAGAAACCCTGTAGTGGTATATTTATATGATCTCATTCATACATGTTACTACAATCTTTTCAGAGATTGGGCCGTGAACTTACTTGTATAAAATATACCATTTTACTTTTGAGTAAGATTGAACAAGTTTATAAAAAAAAACATCTAAATCCAATGATATTGATTTTATGTGTTGATATTGTTACAATTGTGATGTGGAGATTATTTTTCTTTATCGTTCTTATTAAAGTTATACTGATTGTCCTTCATATAAGCCACCTTTAGAGTAAACAAATATACAAAGTAATTGTGAGATAAAGTCTAAAGTAAGCAAATATGTAACAAAAGCAAATATTCACAATGATGATAAAGCTTTATTGTAAGTTATAAAGTCATATTTTAAGATATTAAATTGGGTATTGTAAAATATTGATTATAATAATAATAATAATAATAATATAGACACGTTGGAATATATATAGTCACAATTGCATGAAACTAAAGTCTCACACAGTAAGATTTAAGGCCTGTCCAATAATTGGGACAATAATGCTTTGTTATCAGCACTTAAATCATCTGCCACTTTAAATGCTTAGGCTTTTTAAAGCAGTATGTTTTTTTTTCTTCTTCTTTTTTTTTTTGTATAAACCAGCAAGCAAATCATTAAATAAAAATAAATTAATTAATAAAATATATATATATATATGTATCCACTTATCATCCTTTGTGCAAGCATGCAATCATGAGACATAGAACTGAAAAGATATCATAACAATAACTATTATTCTGTTAAAAGCACACTGTAAGGTTTCATCATCTGCTGTTTGTAGTGATCAGGTGCTTTATTTGAGTAATAATTCTAATTTGTCGTCCATGCGTTTATTATTCAGCTGGCAAAACAAAACAAAAATCTTATTCTAGTTATTGGGTGACACGGTGGCTCAGTGGTTACCACTGTCACCTCACAGCAAGAAGGTCACTGGTTCGAGTCCCGCCTGGGCCAGCTGGCATGTTTTCCCCGTGTTGGCGTGGGTTTCTTCGAGGTGCTCCAGTTTCCCTCACAGACCAAAGACATGCGCTATAAGTGAATTGGATGAACAATTGGCCGTAGTCTATAAGTGCGTGTGTGAGTGTGAGAGTGTATGGATGTTTCACTGTACTGGGTAGCCGCTGGAAGGGCATCCACTGCATAAAACATATGCTGGAATAGTTGGCTGTTCATTCCGCTGTGGTAACCCCTGATAAATAAGAGACTAAGCCAAAGGAAAATTAATGAATGAATGAATGAATGAATGAATGAATGAATGAATGAATGAATGAATTTTAGTTATTCATTCATGTCATAAGATCTCAGTTTTTTTGTTGTTGTTGTTGTTGTTGGTAATAGAAACTTATATAAATTTCTACATCTCCGACATGCACAGGTTTTGTTCAAATGTTTAACTGTGCCACTGAGTTCTCCATGTTCCCTGAACATCTTCTCCTCCTTTCAGCTTCTCCTGTCTGCACTTTTTGCAATTGACAGTCAGCTTTTACTTCAGCCCCAAGCCTCCTTTCCTAGTGAGTTTCAAAGTTCTTTTTACATTTTCTTTTGTTTACCAATGGACTTTAAAAATGTGTGTTTACTCATGCTTTCTACACCACGCTCTATGCATGCAAATGAATCGTCGCTCCCAAAGAATATGTCACAAGGGGGGCGTGGCCAAGAGCCTTGGAAACAGAACGAGGCCTGTGACGTGAGCGCTGTTGAGCGTCACCTGTGTGCACCACCTGTCTCGATCCCATGGGAAGAGCGGAAGTATAAATGTAGGAGTGACGATGAGAGAGGACCAGGCCTGGACATTTGTGCTTTGTTTGACTTACAGTTTGGCGGTAATCACCTCCATTTTTTTTTGGCTTATTTATTTAACAAATTATTAAATGTTCGTTGGTTTCCCACCTCCTTCTTCCCGGGTTTCGAAACCAATATAATACAGTTCGAACTTAGATTTCACAGGTGATGCTCACCATCGCTCGCATTACCAGCCTCTTTCTGTTCCCAGAGCTCTTGGCCACACCCCCAGAGTAATGGATGTTTACACAGACATAACAATAGACTGATTTCACGTGACCGCCATTTTTAAAAGCGAAATCGAGGCTGCGGTGGGAAGAAACCCGGAAGTATCATTGGAAGTTACATTGGAACGTTGTGTACTTGGCTGAATATCTTATCAGCGAAGAGAAAGTGACACAAATTTATCATTTCACCACCTTCCAAGTGACCCGAAGGTCCGTTCTGTATAAATGGTGAAAATAAAAAGGCATATCAGAGCTCATTTTCAGCTAAGTTAAGTGAAATGGCACTAGTTAGCTAACATTTTCTTTCCCAAACACACATTTTAGACACCTTTTATCAAACTCGAGTTATTGAACTGATTCTTTCACTATATTAGACTTGTCGCGATACTGAATTAAAACAAAAACTGTCAATTTCCCGCTAACATTTAAGCCACTGTTGATGGCTTTCTTAAAACAGCGCTGATTTGCCATTGTGTTCACGTGCTCAAAAGAAATGCTTGTGATTGGCCGAGAAGGTCATCAGTTCACCCTCCGCTGTTTACCGAGCACAAACACAGACGAGCGATCTGCTTGATGACTCGACTGGTCTTCACGGCTGCTTCGCACCCCAGTCTCCATGTATCTGTGTTTGCACTGGGTGAAGAGCGGTAAACAGAGTGCAAACACAGATACACTGAAGAGTGAAGTGAAGATCATTCGAGTCATCCGCGCTCAGCGGCGTTTCAATGTTAGTGGGAAATAGACGGTTTTAAAACTTCAGTACCAGGACAACACTATTACAGACAACACGAGGGTGTGCTACAGAGGACTGCAGTGTTTTATCACTCACCGGGTTACATAGGCTGAAGCAGGAAAGCATCCCCACGGTGTTTAACTGGTGCTATGAACTGAAGCCTAGGAGGACACTTGAGCGTATTACTCTTACAGAGATTGTGATGTTGTTTGATGCCAAATTGCTTTTTAATTGTTTAAATTAAACTTACTGAATGATATTAAAGTGATGTTTACACCATTTCTGCATTTTGAAATCTCGGTAACAGCTGGAGGTTTGTAGTCCACAGCATGTTACTGCAATGTTTACAGTGCTGGCCCTATACTTCCGGGTTTCTTCCCACCGCAGCCTCGCTTTAGATCTTTAAAATGGCGGCCGCGTGAAATAAGCGTATAGCATTTTTTTCAAACGCTTCCATTTTTTATCATTCCATAAAACGATGTTGTTGCATAAACAAACAGGCAAAACGCATAAACAGTTTGCAGTTTTTTGTTAAAAACGTTTTTCAGTTTTGTCATGTGCTCCTTTAAATGGTGCACCTTTACTAAGTGTGTTGTCGCAGAATGGATTCTGATTGGCTGTCAATGTTTTTATTATTTGTCAGCTGGTAAATAAAAAATAATCTCTTAAAGTAATTTCAGTGATCCCTTCTCTATCAGAAGCCCTTAGTGGACATTGTCAATTTTTAGTTTGTTAGTTTGTTTCTCAAAGTCCTGGTAGACTTACGTTTTATGAATCGTTGAGGATCATTAGTAAGTAAGTAAGTAAAGGTTTATTTATATAGCACCTTTCCCAGACATTGAGTCACAAAGTGCTTCACAATAAGAGAAAACAAGTAAAAGAACACATATCCATAAAAGAAAACATGCTAACACATATTAAAGCGAATTAAAAATCCAAATACAGAAACACCAATACTGTTACTTCAAAGCTTGACCAAAAAGGTGCATCCTTAAATGCTTTTTAAAAAGTTCAACTGATCCCAGAGTTCCCAGTGCTTTCGGGAGAGAGTTGCAGAGCCGTGGGGCCACCACACAGAAGGCACGGTCACCTTTAGTCTTAAGACGAGTTCTGGGAATGGCTAAAAGGTCTTTGCCAGAAGACCTCAGAGACCGGCTACATGAGTGACTGCTTAGTTTAACTAAAAATCTTGTTTAATGCTCTACAGCAGTGTTTCCCAACCCTGTTCCTGGAGGCACACCAACAGTTCATGTTTTGGATGTCTCCCTCATCTGACCCATTAACTTCAGGTTTTGGAGTCTCTTCTAATGTTCTGATGAGTTGTTTCAGGTGTGTTTGATTAGGGAGAGAATGAAAATGTGTACTGTTGGTGTGCCTTCAGGAACAGGGTTGGGAAACTCTGCTCTACAGAACAAAAAGAAAACACCAATATCTTAAATAGGTCGAGGGTGAGTAAATTACCAGCATCTTTCCACTATTTAATATCAGTTATGTTGCCGTTGTCCAGCAGTTGTGTTTAGAGATTTGGAAATAAGACAGCATGTACAGGTTTTGTGCTAACGTGTACTAGCTGTGCCAACTACACTGAGCTCTCCATGTTCCCTGAACACCTTCTCCTCCTTTCACATCTGTCTGCACTTACAGCAATTGACAGTTAGCTTTTTTTCCTTTAGCAGTGAGTTTCAAAGTTCCCTTTCAGGACAAATTTGTGCCTGTTTCCTTTTCCGTTGACGATGTACTTGGAGAAAAACAAAAGGCTGGTTTTCTAATTGAATCACCACTATCATCTCCTCTTTATCCTTATTCTGTCAGCATCGAAGGCCTTCCCGTGTCCTCTCCGCTTACCCAAAACAGTAGACGCCTCACTATTTAGCCGCTTTGACGAGGCGGCCCTTCCTGGCCCATGCCCAGAAGAAAGGCCTTTCTCCTTAGCTCAGCATCAAACCGTAACCTTTCTCAAGTTTAATTACCTTAAGTAAGTTGGGAGCGGGCCGCTGTGCTGTCTCCCCGACTCATCCTTCCGCCGGCGCTGATGTGAAGTCCACATGTGTGCTGAGTCTCCCGCTGTCTGCTGCCACACGCTGCACGCTATGGAGCACTGATGACCCGAGCCCTCGCTCTCTCGGACGCTCTTACACACGCAAACACACACCCATGATAGCACACATTCGCCAAGCAAAAACATCTGTAGAAGTAGTTGACTGCTTGCTCTGCATTCTTGTATGCATTGGATTGTTCGCTTTAGGAGCTAAAACAGCACAATTCTTGAGTTTTTTTGTGACAACTTAGTTGTTTATGTTCAATCCACTTAAATTTGTAAGAATTAATAAGGTATTTCCTTCATATTGTAGCAACTCAAATCAATTGTGTGGATCCCAGCATTTTTACAGTGTGTTTTAATTGAATTTTTTATTTTTCCTGTTGACTTTAGAAATTATGTACAGATGTGTTTATTTGAAGATATTTTATCATGTTTAAATACAAGTACAACATGTCTCATATGAATCAAAAAGTTCATTAAAGTATTAGTGTATGATAGAAAGTGACACTTACTGTAATATACAGTGGATTGATTTTAATAATATTTTATTTTGAATAAAACAACAACTTCACTGGAAGCCATAGTAAAAAGATAAATTAATTAAAACAATACAAAACCTCAAAAATGATTTGTTGTTAAAATCAAATATTCATTCATTCATTCATTTATTTTATTTTCGGCTTAGTCCCTTTATTAATCTGGGGTCACCACAGCGGAATGAACCGCCAACTTATCCAGCACATGTTTTTTACCAGCTGCAAC
>NC_079458.1:37247438-37262438 GCF_903798145.1 Danio aesculapii
GAGGGCAGGAAGTAAAAAAAATGAATGGGAGACACTATATATTTGCCATTTGTACCGCGTTTCAAAGGAGAAATAAATAGAAAATAACCACATATGTTGGGCATTATCCTTATATCATGAAGAGCGCCGAGTTTTCTACAGAACTAAGATATATTTGCCTGTCATTAAGGCGGAAGATACTGTATAAGCTATTGAGTTGAAAAATACTGTAGTAAATACTATAATGTTTGGAAGCATCCTTATGAAGGTACATCCTATAGATAATTACTTGAATTAAACCATCGCAGTAATTAAATTGTCACTGTGGTATGACAAAACTAGATATAAACTAATTATTGTACGCTACATTATGCACCATCACAATGCAGCAGAGTTTACACTAACATTACAGTTTATCAGTTTACTATGCTACAGTATTCTGTAGCATTCATTAACAAAGAGTTGCACACATTATACACTTTACTATGTGGTTCAGAAACATGTTTATTATGAATTACTATAGTTTTTCCCAATGCGGATATCTTCCAGAATCACGAAATAACAGATGAAAGCATACGAAAGTATAGACGCATAGTCTACATTATAATTGATTGATTTTTGTAAGGGGTGCTCCACAATTCATAATAATAACCTTTTAGTTTTGTCGCAAAGGTTGCATTTCATTTTTGTTGTCGATGAACTTACGATCAACAAACATTCACCGCTGTTGCACATCTCAATGTTAACATTACGGTTGTTTATTCCGGCAAAACGTCAGTAAAAGCATGGATTATTGCAAAACGAGATGGAGATTTCATTGCAGCGATAACATACAGTAGCAGGGTACATTGTTTATATTCTCCTGTATAAGTGTGGTGGTGTTTGTATTGATTTTTGTATAACATATGAACATATTTAAACGCATAGCAAGGCCTGTATATAATCTTTATTGGTGCTTATTAGTATTATTATCGCGTTTAAAAAAGTTTGTACACATGGATGTATTGAAAAAATGGTTATAGCATACCACATTTTTCAGCTAGTTTCTTGAACTGTAGGAGCAAAAACTTTTGGAAGTCTATAAAAGCTGTTCTTCATTTCTTATTTTGGCCGATTTAAACAATTATAAACAATTATAAACAATATAAACGGAAACATTTTGATGTTCTGATAACGACTCCTATGTAGAAGAATCACTTCCTGCCCTCCATCTGTATTCTGTGCGTCATTAATGACGTCACAACCCGTTTGTTCTCTGTTGTCCGACATCAACAGTAACCTATTTCACATTTGTATGACAGGGCCTTTACATCATGTAAAAATAACATGAGTAGTACAAGAGAACAACTGATGGTATCATTGTAAACGGCTCAAGTAAATATTACAAAAGGAAGCAATAGGTGTTATTCTAGTCATGTTACAACAGTCCGATTTTTGTCTGTACCCAAAATTATGAAGGATTATTTGAGGTTTAAACAATGCTGTTATCAAAACCATTAACATTTTTTAAGACAAAATGAGCTAATCTTCCAATTCAGAAAATAAAATCTGTGACAGTACACAGGTTACTTCAGGGGCTGGCATTATACCGACATATAGTTTAATGGATCTAATTCACCATTAGCATGATATTTTCTTCAATGACTGCGACAAAAAAGGACCTTTCAGCATCATTTCCTTTTGCATACCAAAAGTCATTCAAACCAGGGACCTTTAACCAGGAGCAACGTGCTATTCATGCTATTTTAATTACAATGTTAAACCATTATTTGTTTCAACACCTGGTTAAACCATTCAGGCTTGTTTAAATCCCCCTTTTTATCCCAGGTGTGTTGGAAAGGCTCAAAGGGGTGAATAGGTCTGCCACAACAGGGACATAATCAAGTCGGCTGAGCTGGCTGTTGAATGAGCTTCTGGGACGAGTTCAGATGCTACACACTCTAGTTCTCGGAGAAAGAGTGCAAGGTGGATTATGCTTGAAAAGAGGATTTAGTCAAGGATGTACCCTCAACGTTTTTTTCTCCCGTCTTTCTCTTTCTCGTAGTGGTAAGCATCATGAATGGCACCTTTTCTCCTCTGGAGCAGTATTAGGAAACTCAATTGCTAGCTTAAAAGCTATTGCCTTTGTTGTGCATTTCTCTGCATATATTTGTGTTGCAGTTTGGCTGATTGAAATCAAGAGGCCATGCTGTTTCCACACTGTGGATGGCCCTGCTTTTAGAAAACCTCTTCAAATAGGGGTTTCGCGTCTTCTAAGCTTCTTTTCTCTTCCGTACCATCAGCTTCTTTGAAGTTGGGCTCGTACTTTGGCGATACAGCTTTGTCTCCTATCATGTTATTAGCAGGACTATAGCTGAGAACTTGACCCCCGCGGAGTTGCAGTCGGAGTAGGACCAAGCCTACCTGGCTTAGGTGCTTGTTTCAGGATGTTCCCATCTTAATTAGAGACGAGAATGGGACAACGTCATGTTATTCAAAACAGAAAACACGCAGAGAAAACACATTAGCGGCCTTGACGTATCTATTCACGCTAAGCTTTCATCGCTAAGTCAGGCGCCCTTTGTACGTCTTCTTTCACAACATAGACAAGGCCTATGCACAGTTCCTCTTAACGAATTAACGCCTGCTAATAACCCTTCAACAGCCTCTCGTAAATGGATTAAGCTCTTCTTTGCACTTTTTGAGCAAAATTTAATTAAGATTTAGATTGGGTTTTAGCATGTCTGGGCAGATCCATGCGGCATTCACCATGGTCTTCAATTTGGGACCAAAATAAGTTAAGCTGCTTCTGCAATAATTACCCCATCTACTTTTAAATGATGCCTAATTATGCTTCATCCCCATGTAATTTAATAAGCATCTTCAGGCAGCGCGTGCTAGAGAAGTCTATTTACATTTTAAAGGTCAGACGTTGTTTATTTTTGCTTTGAATAAGAGTTGCAATGTTGCACTAATACCCATAACGCGCCAAAGCTGGCACAACAATTTAGTCATAATGAAGAAAGCAGAGCTACCCAAGCCAAACTATGTCTGTTGAACATATGGTAGCGCATGCTTTTAATGCGCTATGTAATGAAAACTTGCTCTTGCACACTGATGAATCGATATTTGTTGTTATCCTCAAGAAAAGGTGACCAGACTGACCACTTTCAACAGGACTGAGACTTCCGACTGAGCATCTCTTAAATGTTTTCCCTCTCTCTATAGCACAAATAATGTTTCTTGAAGATTTATGAGGTGCTAGAATTGTTGCAGCTTTCTTCTCCGGTGCTTCATTTAATTACCGCCTCGGAGAGCTAGTCTCCGAGAAGCTGACGAGACAATTGGAGGTGTCATCGTAATTATTTTAGAGGGCACATCGCAGAGCGTTTCATGCACTTGGATTTCCTACGCAGCTCTTGAACCGGCGGTACATAGTAAATGGGTTAAATCAGCAGGATTGATACAATATTTCCCTCACCTGGTGATGTAATTCAACCTCTGCCATCTTTAAAGTGAATCACAGATCTGCAGGGTTGCATTTGGATTAGATCTAGTACCACGCTATGAAATCTAAATCAAATAAAGTGGAAAGAATTGAAAGTGCTGGTGCAAGAACGCTGGTGAACCAGTCCCAGTAAAGGTCACGTAGCACTCTGTCATCTGCAGCTAGTGCGGTTTCCCGCTTTTCCAAACCTACCGACCACTGTTGTTGAAAGCCGGCCAAGATACACAGCGCAGTGTGCCACGGAGAAAGCGATCCCTCTATCTCCTCCAGAGATCAAGGGGGGAGAGTTCCTGATGATCCGTTCCACACCAAACGGGCCAAGGAAAACGGAGATTTAAAGACTATCAGACCAAACGCTGGAAGAAAGGAGGAAATGAAGTGGTTTCGATGTGGAGGCCTGCCCACAGCATGCCCTGCCCTGGAAATAAGCTTTGCAAAATGCATTCTGGGAAAATTGCCCGCCATGCTCTCTATTTACCAGGCCCTAGCCGCATTGAGGAACCCCTGCTGATAGCACTTTCCCAAATCTGTCCTGATGCTTCTGGTCTGTCGCTGTGTGCCTCAGGGCCTACGGTCTCTGGACGTGCACTGATCCCTCATTTGGGCTCAAAGCCAACTGAACCATGGAGACCTCTCGCCTCCACACTATCACACTGGCTAAAGCGGAACCCAGATTGACAGATCGCAGACCGTGGATGCTCCGGCCACCAGTCAACCATGATCATCCTCTACCGGTTGTAATGCACTCATGGCATGAATAGGGCAAGCCCCAAATTGCCATGTTATGGCAGCATGAGCCAAAACAAGAGGACAACATCGCATCAGTCTTTATTTCGCTCTTTTAATCCCGGCGGCCTTGAGTGTTGGGATTAGCCTTGGCCATGGGGACACTTTTCATTTCCCAGAGGGCATATTATAGAGTATATTGAGACAGTCAATTAACTGAGTATTTTAGACAGTCAATAAATGCAGCCATGCAGCTTGGTTTTAACAGTACATTACTGTATGTGCATTATTGTCATTTTCCAGGCCATAACTTGCTTCCTATAAGGAGGAAGGTCTTCTATTGGAGCTCTGTGGGTAAAGAGAGAGAGAGTGACAGAGAAAGGGGTCCCATTGCTCCCATTAATGTACACTGGCGAGTCCTAAGTGTCACCCATGAAATCAAGATGTTAGGGTGTGAAAAACAGGGGTGGGACCGAAAGTAATTGTCATTATTGTTAAGTTCTCATCATCCGCCCTCCATTTTAAGGATGCTTTTTGACTCTTAGCAGCAAACTGGTAACCAGCGTACGTATGGGCCTCCCTCCAAATGTTCAAACTGCTGGGCGTTACCGGTTTGACATTGATTTGGAGTTTAGCTCATGGTACTGTCAATGAATCATTGTCAATGTCATAGGTAACATAATTTATGGAAAAAAAATAATTGAAAGACAATGTATTTAATAATGGAAATAAAAACACATTAAGTAGTTATAGGATTCACAAATATAAAACAATTTATACACTCAAAATGTATAGTAATGTATAGTCACAATTAATTAAATAAAAAAACCACACTGAATTAAGAAAAAAATACTAAAATAATATTTTCTTTATATATATATATATATATATATATATATATATATATATATATATATATATATATATATATATATATATATATATATATATATATATATGTGTGTGTGTGTATATATATATATATATATATATATATATATATATGTATATATATGTATATGTGTGTGTGTGTATATATATGTGTGTGTGTGTGTATATATATATATGTATATATATATGTATATATATTACAAGTTTTTGAAATTTCTATTCAGTCTATCAATTCTTAATCTAAACCATTATGGATCAAGATTCGGCTTTAACATAAAGGGCCCTATCATACACCTGGCACAATAAGGCGCAAGACATGTGTGTCCCGACATGTTGTATTTTCAGTCCAGCGCAATTGTAATTTTCCCGTTTTTGCACCGCAGTGTTTAAATAGCATCTTAGTTGGCATTTTTCAGTTTATCCATGACAGTTTGCTTTTGTATAATTTTATTATTAGTAGTATTATTATTTATTATATGCATATTTATACTTAGATTTGTCCACATGTCAGATTTTGGACCATATGGGGCATAGCACGTGTGTTTGGATTGTAACTCAGTTGTTTGAGCACACTTTGTTGTTATTGTTCATTTATTGGTTTGCTGGAAATTAGAAATGAATTTAGAAATAGTTTTGAAACAAATCTTTGTGCTTAACAAATGAAAATAATTATGTAGGCTAATGGATGTCTTCAGTGGAGTGTACAACAACGTTTCTGTATCCACGAAGAGCAAAAAGAGAAAGGGAAAGTAAAGGCAGATTGGAGGAGGTTCGTTCTTTATTATCGTGCTGCAGATGGTCTGTTTAACTGCTTTCTCTTTTCTCACTAGTGAAGCGTTCAGTTTTTATACAAAGTCCGCCATGTAAATAGCAAATGCGACATGGCACGACGCAACTGACTCTTAAAGGGAATGGGAGAATGGGTTTATTCTCAAAACCCACTCATAACACTTTGAGAGAATAAACACAACCCTGTTAGACCATGCATCGTGGCAGAGTCTAAAATAGAGCTTAATTTTTCTGATGGGGCACTATTTTTTTACACTTTTTTTTTTTAACAATAAATACACTCTACAGACATTGTAGACATTGCGGATCATATATAGAGATCAACCAGTTTATTCGACTTGCTTTTTAAAGTTTTCTTGAGGTGTTCTTGAGGGTCCATCCCTTCACATGTCCAGGTCTCTTAGTAGCAGAAGTCATCATAGTTGGGTAAACTTAGCAGTGAATGAGAGAGTACAACAAATATTTGTTTCCTTACAATCACATTTGCTGAAACAATAAAGAAAAACTCCACGATGGTGTTATCAAGACTTTCAGAAAAGGGAAAAAAGTTGTAACCCTGATAACAGCAGCCAGAAGAGAGAATAACATCAAATTTACTGTCCTGCCTTATAGACGCTGCATTACAAACACCTCATACAAGCGGTAAGTCATTTTTTGCAATTTCATGCAAAGATGAAATGGCACGTACGTAAATACACATAAATGTCCATATTTATTTTTGAAAAACCTAAATATAAAAAAAAATCAAAAATTTAAGATCATTATGACCATTAAACAGTCTTATGAAAAGGGTTCATTGTACAGTTTCCAAGCTACTTACTATAGTAATACCAACACAATCTCACGGCAATTCGTAACTTTTTGATTTAGTGGCTAATTCGTACGAATTCGTACGATCTAATTCGTACAATTTAGTACGATTTGCTCATCCGCCAATGACGGTTGGGTTTAGGGGTGGGGTTAGGTGCCACGCCTCCTTTTTAAAATCATACAATTTCGTACGACTGAACTCGTACGAATTCGTACGAATTAGCCACTAAACTGTCAAAACGTAAAATACTTACGTTTTCTCATGAGATCAGGCTGGTAATACATATTAATTATGAATAATCACATTCATTAACTCTAAACCAATCTTTAATTCTGACCCTAACTTTATACGCAGTGCTTATTAGGGCTGCCCAATATATCATTCCAGCATCGATATCACAAAGTGCGAGTCTGCATTAGTCATATCACAGGGACCTGCAATAAGAGATTATAGCTGACCAGCCACTACTGTTGGAGTAATTTCATATTTTAACCTTACAGTAAAGGTTTTGATGTTTGCATGTGTTTTTAAGACCTGACTGTAATAATTTGAAGCAAATTTAAGCCATTTGGGCACAATAAATGTAACGTTTGTAGCTTAAAGATTATATAATTATTTACTCAATTAAAATGTAATACAGTGTTCTGATTATTATTATACAGTGATTATTTAATTTTTTGCTCCTGAATACTTTTTGACTCCCCAGAAAATCATAATCAATATTTGCATCTTTTTTCTATTGTATTTAAGTTTGCTTGTCATTTTTAAATAATATTTTATGCAGAAGCGCTCCCCTACAGAATCATCCCAATCAATCAAAATCGATCTCTAGTCATTTGCTGAAATTGCATTTATACCGCAATATATATCGCAGTAAATGAAAATATTTTAATGTCTTTTTGTCCAATATGGTGCAGCCCTAGTGCGTATTAACAATTAATAATCAATATCTGTTAATAATTATATCAGTAGGACTGATTCAGCAGTTATATTTGCAATTACATTGTAACAAAGGAACTGGAAAACGTGTAACCACAGTTTTCTCATAACCTAAAAAGTTCTCTAACAGATTTCATTATTTCAAACTTTGCTCATATACTACGCTCAAAATATCCATACAATGTTTTATCTGAGCCACTACCCATTGTTTTGTCATACCAAATGTCAAAATGCCTGTAATTATCTTCTGTTTTACACCCTTATTATAAGAAAAAGCATTGAAGACATACTCGATATTTAAAAAAAATAAATCATAACCTTGAAAATGCACCCTAAGCATTAGCATTTCCACTGGGCCAAACAATATACATTTTCCTCATGTCTGAAGCTCCTGCGGATCTCAGTTTATCCCGTACTCCGTCAGTCCCAGTGAAGTCCCATCAGCTCCAGCAGACGAGAGGTCCTGGTGTGATGGAGACAGAAGCTTCGCCGTCTACAGTGGCTGGTCCTGTCTAGGATTCCTCATCAGCCTGTGTCACTGCATCCCAGTGGGAGAGGGGACTTACACCCAGGGCAAATCTGTAAACACCAATTTAATCTGCATGGAGAAAGTTACTGTCATCAGCAGTGACAGCAAAAGCCTCTGGGCCACACAGCCGCACAAAGAGTCACTCCCCCCCAATATTGCTGTCAAATCCCGACATTAAGCTATTATGGCCGTCAAGGAAGCTGCCATTGAGAGGCTTGTCTCTATCCAGCGTTGTCAGTGCGGCTTCCAGAGCGGCCAGTGCACGCATGCATGTGATTAAGACGGGCCTGGTAATTTAATGCTCTCCATTAATTGCCGTCATATTGTTTTATGACCTCCAGCATGAGCTGATTGGCGAATCCTTGAATATCCGAACTCGCATACACTGTTTTGTATGCTATGTAATTATTTAAATGAGAAATGGTGATAGCTCTTACAGTGGTGGTTTCTGTTATGCAGAGAGGAAGGAGTGCGTGCAATATGATGGAACTGGCTTAATTGCATATATATATATATATATATATATATATATATATATATATATATATATATATATATATATATATATATATATATATATATATACAGTATACAGAGCTATAAAATTAATTGAAATTATTTGAAATGTTGTATATACTGTATACATACCGACATATTGCCACACTCTAATATTTTGTTGAACTTCTTTTAGCTTTGATTTGTTGTGGCTTCATTTCTTTATGCTTCTGCAATTTCACAACAGTTAGTTGCATCCAGTGTTCCATTACTTGCGTTTTTATTCACCATGATCTTATATCGATAATGGGAGAGTCTAACCACTGTGCAAAATCTTCTTCAGCACATCCCAAACATTCTCAATAGGGTTCAGGTCTGGACTCTGTGATGGCCAATCCATTTGTAAAAGTAATGACTAGAGCCAGACAGAATATGCAGATTTTTTTTTTATTTAATTAAAAATTTTTGCTGTTTCTGCACAGAATTTTGTAAAAAATCTGCAGACTTATGTGGAATGATTTTGGGAGTAACGCAAAAAACATAATATATGAAATAAAAATAATACCATTTTAACTTTTATTTAATTTTACGATGTAAATGCAATTAGATCAACTTAAATGGTAAACAATTTACAAACTGTATTGTAAATAAATCATATGAACATTGTTATATTTGTAAATAATATTACTGAAATTAATTACAAAACTGAATAAATATGATTTAACACACATTTACACAAGTAAATAGATAGACTCAGCGAAAATCAGCGAATTTCTGCACGCGCAGATTCCGTGTGGGGCTATAAACCACACTTTTACAATTTGAGTCCAGTGAATTGTCATCTTGGAATTTGCCTGAGCCATCAAGGAAGAATAAATCCATTGATGGAATAACCTGGCCATTCAGTATATTCAGATAGTCAGTCATTCTTTGGGCACAGAACGTTGCTGAACCTAGACCTGACTTACTGCAGGATTTCCAGATTACAGCACTGCCTCCACAGCCTTGTATTGTAGGCACTATGCATGATGGGTGCATCACTTCATCCTCCTCTCTTCTTACCCTGATGTGCCCATCACTCTGAGACAAGGTAAATCTGGATTCATCAGACCACATGACCCTCTTTCAGAGTCCAATCTTTATGCTCCCTAGTAAATTAAAGCTTTTTTCCCTAATTAGCCTCATTGAAAAGTGTTAAGACTACACAGCAGTTTAGTCTATTTGCTTGAGTTCCCTTCACATTGTGCATGTGGAAATGCTGTTACTTTCACTATTCAACATGAACAGTGAATTCTGCTTTTTTCCATTTTGATTTCACCGTGACAATTAAGTGATCGCCAATCTTGATCATTTAAGATTTTTTTCCGACCACATTTCTCTCCCAAAGAGGATGGTTCCCCACTGTCCTTCCAGTTTTTAATATTGTGTTGTACAGTTCTTAACCCGTTTTTAAAAAGTAATTTCAGTAATCTCCTTCAATGTTTTCCTTGCTTGTTACATGCCAATATTTTTTGACCCATTTGACTATTTTCCATGACCACAGGATGTGTCTTCCGACATGGTTAATAAAGAAATGAAAATCTACTCTCTGCATTTGTTAGGGTTAAATAACTTGTTACTCATTTTGGTATCTCCATCAAATACAATATCTTGAATGGAAATAAAGTGTCCACTTTAATTCTTAAAACTTTTGTGATAAAAGTTTGGGTCAAGTAATGTCCCACCTTTATTTACTGTACACGACACATCATTAGAATTGTGTTTTGAATTTAAGAATTGGATTTGCATATTTGCGAATTGTGTTTTGAATTTAAGAATTGCATTTGCATATTTATGAATTGTGTTTTGAATTTAAGAATTGCATTTGCATATTTACGAATTGTGTTTTGAATTTAAGAATTGCATTTGCATATTTATGAATTGTGTTTTGAATTTAAGAATTGGATTTGCGTATTTATGAATTGTGTTTTGAATTTAAGAATTGGATTTGCATATTTGCGAATTGTGTTTTGAATTTAAGAATTGGATTTGCATATTTACGAATTGTGTTTTGAATTTAGGAATTGGATTTGCATATTTATGAATTGTGTTTTGAATTTATGAATTGGATTTGCATATTTACGAATTGTGTTTTGAATTTAACAATTGGATTTGCGTATTTACAAATTGTGTTTTCAATTATGAATTGGAATTGCGTATTTATGAATTGTTTTAAATGTACGAATTGGATTTGCATATTTAAAAATTGTGTTTTAAATTTTGGAGTTGGATTTGCATATTTAAGAATTGTGTTTTAAATTTTGGAGTTGGATTTGCATATTTAAGAATTGTGTTTTGAATTCACACATTGGAGTGACGTGTTTACGAATTGTGTTTTGAGCTTATGTATTGGATTTGTGTACTTAGGAATATTGTTTTGAATTCATGAATTGGATTTGCATATTTACAAGTTGTATTTTGAATTTATGAATCGGATTTGCATATTTATGAATTGTGTTTTGAATTTACGAATTAGATTTGCGTATTTTGAATTTACGAATTGAATTTGCATATTTACGAATTGTGTTTTGAATTCACGTATTGGATTTGTATATTTATAAATTGTGTTTTGAATTTACGAATTGGATTTGCATATTTATAAATTGTGTTTTGAATTTACAAGTTGGATTCGCTTATTTATAGTTTTTTTTTAATTTATGCATTGGATTTGCGTATTTACAAAATGTGTTTTCAATTAGGAATTGGATTTGCGTATTTACAAATTGTTTTGAATTTACGAATTGGATTTGCGTATTTAAAAATTGTGTTTTGAATTTAGGAGTTGGATTTGTAAATGTAAATTGTGTCTAAATTTTATTTTGTAAATTTATTATTTATGAGACTAATCTGGCGCCATAAAAAGTTTATTATCATATTTAATGATTCCTCTTCAGTCTTTGCTATGCATCTGTCCAGACAAAATTTTTGCAGCTGTGTGTGTGTGTGTGTGTGTGTGTGTGTGTATGTGTGTGTGTGTGTGTGTGTGTGTGTGTGTGTGTGTGTGTGAGTGTGAGTGTGAGAGAGAGAAAAAGAAAGAGTAGGTGAAGCGTCTGAAGATTATTTTTGCAGATGCTTATGTTTCTGGGCTTTACTTCAAAAAGGAATGGAATTTTGAGTTGAGTTTGGCAGTTTGAGCGAATCAATGAGAATCAGCTGAACATAATATTTTACTCCCCCCAAAAAAACATAAATAGTCAGCAAAGTGGGGCATTTTCTGTCTTGTCTCTTTCCGAAGAACAAAGGGAGGTCATGTGGAGGGGCAGTTGACCTCTGACCCCCAGAGTGTGATTAGGCTTATAATAGAAGGTCTAGATTCCCAGTCCATCCGCTCTGATCCAACACACGGCACCTGTTTAAAGTCTCAACGGCAGCCACTGTAGACAGTTGAGGAGCTTCAGGGACAAAAACAGCTCCCGTAGGAACCACTGTTTGAAATCTGACTCTTTTTGTAACAGTTTATGTTAGTGAGAGTAAAATGTGTCTGTGATGATGTAACGCTCTGATAATTTGGGTTGTCCAAATATCATCTGATAAACCATTTTGTGTGTATGTAAAAAGCTTCAATACTATATATAAATATATAAAGGAACGATATCAAAACAATTTTTGTAAATGAGCAGTTTCCTGTATTTTGTGATTCATGGTTTTATTTTTTATTTGAATTTTGAATTGTATTATGGGACACTGATTTTTCTTCCAACAACTTTTAACCTTGAAAAAGTGACTATTATTTACATTTTTAATAGTTTAAAGTAATATATATTCTGGGGTGGTATATTACGCCACAAAAACCTTGTAATAGACTGCCAGTACATTTTCTGTTATTTTACAGACTTATTTCTCTATAGATTATTTACGAATTCATTATCAACATCCTGGAATTTAGATATGATTGCTTTGGACATGTTTGGAGATGTTTGACCAATCACAACTAGGGCTGGAGGATAAATCAGAATAAAATTGCAATCATTATTAAGCAAAAGCTTTGAATGTCTGTTGTCTATGGAGGGACAGAGAGCTCTCGGATTTCATCTTAATATATTCTACCCTAATATATTCGACCTTGAAGTCTGACTACTGCGCAAACTTTTCTTCAGCACATCCTAAACATTCTCAATAGGGTTAAGGTCTGGACTTTGTCCATGTATAAAAGTGATGTCTCACTCTCCCTGAACAACACAATTTGAGTCCAATGAATTGTCATCTTGGAATTTGCCTGAGCCATCAAGGAAGAATAAGTCCATTGATGGAATAACCTGGCCATTCAGTATATTCAGATAGTCAGCTGACCTCATTCTTTGGGCACAGAACGTTGCTGAACCTAGACCTGGCCAACTGCAGGATCCCCAGATTACAGCACTGCCTCCACAGCCTTGTATGGTAGGCACTATGCATGATGGGTGCATCACTTTATCCTCCTCTCTTCTTACACTGATGTGTCCATCACTCTGAAACAAGGTAAATCTGGCTCGTCAGACCACATGACCTTCTTCCAGAGTCCAATCTTTATGCTCCCTGGAAAATCGCTTTTTTCCCCTAATTAGCCTCATTGAAAAGTGTTTTTTTCAGATGCTGACAGACATATATATGTGCCATGTTGCTACACACAAAACCCCATAATGACACATGTACATAAGTATTCACAACCTTTGCTCAACACTTTGTTGATGCACCATTGGCAGCAATTACAGCCTCAAGCAACCTGTCTTTTTGAATGTTTGCCCATTCCTCTTTGCAGCACCTCTCAAGCTCTATCAGGTTGGATGGGAAGCGATGGTGTACAGCCATTTTCAAATCTCTCCAGAGATGTTCAATAGGATTTAGGTCTGGGCTCTGGCTGGGCCACTCAAGGACATTCACCGAGTTGTTCTGAAGCCACTCCATTAATATTTTGGCAGTGTGCTTTGGGTCATTGTCCTGCTGGAAGATTAACCGTCGTCCCAGTCTGAGGTCAAGAGCACTCTGAATCAGATTTTTATTCAGGATGTCTCTGTACATCGCTGCATTCATCATTCCCTCTATCCTGACTAGTCTTCCAGTTCCTGCTGCTGAAAAAACATTCCCACAGCATGATGCAGCCACCACCATGCTCATCACCAGGGATGGTATTAGCCTGGTGATGAGCGGTGCCTGGGTTTCTCCAAACGTAACACCTGGCATTCACTCCAAAGTGAAATTTAGTTTCTTATGGTCTGAGAGTCCTTCAGAAGCCTTTTGGCAAATTCCGATACTATGGAGCGGCTTCCGTCTGGCCACTCTACCATACAGGCCTGATTGGTGGATTGCTGCACAGATGGTTGTCCTTCTGTAAGATTCTCCTCTCTTCACAGAAGAACGTTGGAGCTCAGACAGAGTGACCATCGGGTTTATTGAACACCTCCCTGACTAAGGCCCTTCTCCCCCGATCACTCGGCTTAGATGGTTGGCCAGTTATAGGAAGAGTCCTAGTGGTTCCAAACATCTTCTACTTACGGATGATGGAGGCCACTGTGCTCATTGGAACTTTCAGAGCAGCAGACATTTTTCTGTAACCTTTTCCAGCCTTGTGCCTCGAGACAAACCTGTCTCGGAGGTCTACAAACAATTCCTTTGTCTACATGCTTGGTTTGAGCTTTGACATGCACTGTCAACCCTGGGACCGTATATAGACAGGTGTATGCCTTTTCAAATCATGTCCAATCAACTGAATTGACCACAGGTGAACTCCAATTAAGCTTCTGTAACATTTCAAGAATGATCAGTGGAAAAAGATTGTACCTGAGCTCAATTAGAGCTTCAAAGGCTGTGAATACTTATGTACATGTGATTTTTCAGCTTTTTTTAAAAATAATTTTGCAACAATTTCTAAAACTTTTTTTTTCACATTGTCATTATGGGGTATTATTCAGGAAATACATGAATTTAATCTATTTTGGAATAAGGCTGTAGCATAAAACATTTTGAAAAAGCAAAGCGCTATGAATACTTTCCAGATCCACTGTACATGAAGGTGAATAAATAACATTAGAAGTTAAATTTTTGGGTGAACTAACCCTCAATGTCCATTAAACCATATGTCTTTGCAAAATGAATGCAGCATCCATCATAATGGACTTTAAACTTCAGAAATAAGATTATTGAGTGAACGTAATGTCTAATGCCTCGCCATAGTCCATCCCAGGGTTCATCAAATATGAGGCGCACACAATCAGAGTAACAAATATGAAAAATCAGCTATGTAAATGATGTCGATTAATCAAGAAGAGCGTAGCCCACAAAAGAGAGCCCGCGTGTGTAAAATTTAAATGCCAATTGTTAAGCCGGGCTTTTTTTTGC
>NC_079458.1:37267438-37332438 GCF_903798145.1 Danio aesculapii
ACATATTTCCAATTAGCCTGTGTTGGTTCTGCATGGTATTGTAACACGGGGAGTGACACAGACAACTGAGGTTTAGGATCCACGTGCAGGTTTAATCAAAGTCAGGCAAGTAATGGTCAACACAGGTGCAAACAGATATATAAAGGCAGTCCAGAATCGTGGTCAAAGGTATCAGGCGAGAGGTCAGAAGGCAGGCGGCAGACAAGGAGAAAAGTAAAGAAGGCAAAGATCAAAACACGGAGGAACAAGACTAAGGGAAACGCGTTGTAATGTCACTTTACAGATAACAAGACTCTGCAATGGAAGTGAGAGTGTGTGCTGTTTAAGTAGTGTGTGTAATCAGTCTTTGACAATGCTCAGGTGGTGCGAGTGTAATCAGTAGAGACTTGGAGCAGGTGTGAGTATGTGTGTGGCATGACTGAATATGTAGTCCATCAATGGAGGAATTGTAGTCCATGTGTGTTTGTGTGTGAGATCCAGCGATCTGGGAGTTTTGATCGCTGATGATCTTGACAGGTATGGCTTTGGTTTGGACCGGAAGTGCCCAAACTTTTTCTTATAAAGAGCCAAAAAGCAAACTCGATTGAGTGCTGTGGGCCAAATTTATTATACCAAACCAAATATATTAAATTTGCCATGAATAATTACCCTATTCGGTAATACTTTGAAAATAACTAGAAAACGTTGCTTTTAAATCATATTAACTAATGCAGTATAATTGAATAATGAACTTATTACAGTAAAAACGTAAACAATGGAGTTCAATGCGGAATACGCTAGTCAAGTTGCTTCTGACTTTACCTTGATTTGCTCACAGATATCTTATCCATTGTCCTCTATCTGTCAAGAGACAGTATTTACTGTATTTTAAAAGTCTGATTTATTTACAACATTTAATTGAATCATTTAATTTCAGTTGGGGTTTTTTATAGCTTAGCAATAAAACAAAGAAACAAAAGGATATGTTAAATTCGAAATGACAATCGCTTACAAAGGAATTCGCCCCAACCACCTCCCCATCATTCTCCCTCTCTTTTCAGATGGGATGGCGGGCCAAATCAAAGATACCATGAGCCAACTTTGGGCATCTCTTATTTACACCAAAATTAGATAACAGTTTGAGAACAATTGATCTTAACTGTAATACTGTATTCTACGTCATTTGGAATTTTAGTAGTTGCCAGGCAAGTTTTACAAACTGTTAGTTTTGCTAAATAAAAATAAAAAGTACTTCAATAAAAAAAACATTCTATCTATCTACACTGTTAACAATTTCCTGTAGAATCTGCAGTAATTTACTGGCAGCAATTCGCCAGTAATTTACTGTAAATGAATTACAGCAAAATACTGTATTTAAATTTACCACACCATTTATAGGTCTGCATACCTGTATGTATTTACAGTATTGTATGTCTTTACTATAAAATATACGGCAATTTCCACAATGGAACTTTAAAATACAGTAACATTACTGTACAACTGTCCTACAGTAAAATTCAGTTCTTATTATAATTCGGTTCACCCGTAACTTACAATAAATCAATTACAGCAAAAATACTGTATTTAAATTTACAGCACAATTTACATTGTTGTGTATGCATTTACAGGATTGTATGTGTTTATTATAAAATGTACAGTAATTTTCACAATGCAACTTTAAAATACAGTAACATACTGCATAACTGTCCTACAGTAAAATGCAGTTTATTTTACAGTAAGATACTGTGTAAAATTTGGTTAATAGTCTATTATATTATAATCTATCTATCTATCTATCTATCTATCTATCTATCTATCTATCTATCTATCTATCTATCTATCTATCTATCTATCTATCTATCTATCTATCTATCTATCTATCTATCTATCTATCTATCTATCTATCTATCTATCTATCTATCTATCTGTCTATCTATCTATCTATCTATCGACCTATCTATCTATCACTTTTTTTGTGTTTTTTTGTTTTTTTACTAAATTCACTTTTATTTACAGAACTTGTCAAGGGGCAGCATATCGCTCAGTTGCATTTGTTTTACCCACAACCGGCAGACAAACCTATTCTAATGAATCTAACTTACTGTAAATCAATTACAGGAAAAACACTGTATTTACATTTACAGCACCATTTATCTTGCTGTATTGTATGTTTTTACTATAAATTATACAATAATGTCCACAATGCAACTTTAAAATACAGTAACATTACTGTACAACTGTCCCACAGTAAAATACAGTTCATATAACAGTTAATCTATCTATCTATCTATCTATCTATCTATCTATCTATCTATCTATCTATCTATCTATCTATCTATCTATCTATCTATCTATCTATCTATCTATCTATCTATCTTAAACACACTTGTTTTTTTTCTCCTTAAATTGACTTTTATTTACATTTAAAAAATTTTTTTTTTTTTTAATTGTTAGTTTTGCTAAATAAAAATAAAAAGTACTTCAATAAAAAACATTCTATCTATCTACACTGTTAACAATTTCCTGTAGAATCTGCAGTAAATTACTGGCAGCAATTCGCCAGTAATTTACTGTAAATGAATTACAGCAAAAAACTGTATTTAAATTTACCACACCATTTATAGGTCTGCATATGTATTTACAGTATTGTATGTCTTTACTATAAAATATACAGCAATTTCCACAATGCAACTTTAAAATACAGTAACATTACTGTACAGCTGTCCTACAGTAAAATTCAGTTCTTATTATAGTTCGATTTACTGTGTAATTTTTGGTTAATTATCTATCTATCTATCTATCTATCTATCTATCTATCTATCTATCTATCTATCTATCTATCTATCTATCTATCTATCTATCTATCTATCTATCTATCTATCTATCTATCTATCTATCTACCTACCTACCTACCTACCTACCTACCTACCTACCTACCTACCTACCTACCTACCTACCTACCTACCTACCTACCTACCTACCTACCTATCTATCAATCTTAAACACACTTGTTTTTTCTCCTTAAATTGACTTTTATTTACATTAAAAAAGGTAAATGAATGACCCAAATACTGTCAGAATTTACAGACTATACTCTTAAATCGGCCACCATACAAGGGGGCATCCATTTGTAGAACTCATTGAGATCTACCTACAGTATATAGAGTCTATAGGCTGAAAATAATGAATATCAAGTCACTGCAGTTTTATAGTAGCACATACAGTAATTGAACCAAATCAGTATTCGGGCAGCATCTTTGAGTTCCATAGTAAATGTTTGTTAGTGCCCTTTGGCACTTACGCATTTATTAGTGTTTTGAAGGCCCGCTTTACAAGGTTGTGTTGTTGTACGTTTATTAGCTGCTCTGTGTCTGTTTTTGCTGTTGGTTTGTTTGGTCTCTGTGTGGGACTGGAAACTCTTCAGCCACCGGTGACCAGCAGCAGGTGAGGGCCGCAAACCTCTTTTGAAGTCCTGGCTCCTTATTGATCGTGTGCATATTCAAAAAATCAAAGAGGGCTTCAAAGGCATATCTAAACTCTAAAAGACCCCTGCGTACCCAAAACAGGCCGAGCAGTGACAGCGTGAAAGCAGGTGAAAGCAGGTGGTGAAAGCAGGTGGTGCTCGAGGAGCTCCAACCTCCCCCCCGGCACCACTGACCGTCCCGGGACTCCCTCATTACACCACTAATGTCAGTAATGGCCATTTGTGACAAGAACAAATCCTGGGGACTGCTGCATATGATCACGCTTGGCCAGACTAGCCGCTAGCTATGAGCATGTATTGATGTGTTTCTGCTGGGCGGTGCATTAGTTAGTGAGTCCACTGTATGTGGTTGGAATTAAAACCTGGAATAACAAGTCTTTCATTACTTGTATGTATTAATTGATTGAAAGCTAGTATTGAGGAATGACACTAGGCTCTATAGAGTGTGAGTGAGTGTACCCTACATGTGAGACAATCCGTTGAGGGGTTGTTTAATAAAATATGACATATATATAATGCATATACTGTATTCCTATATCTAACTTTAATTTGTGTATTTATTATGTATTTTTAGTCAACAGTAGTCATCATTAGATACCACAAGAGAGTAATCTGAATATTACATTCATTATTATACATTTTCCTTCGGCTTGGTCTCTTTATTTATTAGGGATTGCCACAGCGGAATGAACCGCCAACTTATCTAGCATATGTTTTACACAGTGAATGCCCTTCCAGCTGCAACTCAGTACTGGGAAACATCCATACACACGCATTCATACACATACACTATGGCCAATTTAGTTTATTCAATTCACCTATAACGAATGTCTTTGGACTATGGGGGAAACCGGAGTAAACCCACGCAAACATGGGGAGAACATGCAAACTTCACACAGAAATGCCAATTGGCCCAGCTGGGACTCGAACCAGTGACTTTCTTGCTGTGAGGTGGCAGTGCTAAACACTGAGCCACTGTGTCACCCTGAATATTTTAACGTGTAACGTGTAAATAACTTGTTTGATAAGGTTTGACGCCAACTTCTACCGTCATCGAAGCCATATCATCGGTACAGCTCAAGACACGATGTCTGGCATGCTGAACGCCGAGTTTTGTGATATAAGGCTTCCAGATGGTAGTTTGTTTAAGACCTAAGTTGTGTTTGAAGTAACAAATTTTAAGTAACATCTTTTAATTTTTTTAATCATCAGTCCAAGACTTAATTCAATAATTAAGTGGAAAAAGTTAAAAAGCCTTTATTGATATGGCTGTTATTTTAAAAACAGCACTCATGTGTACATATGCTTTTCAACTTTGTCATTAGATCATTCATAGTCTAATAACATGACCATGTTTTTTTGTATTTGTGTTGTCAGGTGAAAGTGGACACATCAGCAGGACTCAGGAGTCTGACCCTCGTCCTTCTGCTGGATGTATCTCCTCATGTGAGTCTCTGTTCTGACCTCAGTACTTCTGATTACATTCACACCCCTGTCAGCTTTCTGCCCTCATCTTACACCAGCTGTACTTTTATGAACTGACTAGTCTTAGCACGCATTCATAGTGTTACATAGTGTTTTTTTTTTTATCTGGATAAAAAATAAAGTCTATAAAAATCATAATAAGCAATTAAGGAGCCAAGCAGTCCAAAGGATGAATGAGCAAAACAGAACAGAGGCAGAAAGTGCAAAGCAGTCCAGAGGCCAAAAGTAACAAGGTTAATAGGGAGCCTCAGACAAAGTGAAAAATGAGTTTTTGAATACATTTGAAGTATGTAATGGACAATATGGCTACCTGGGAAATCGAGACATCATCCGACTCGGCATGGTCTGCCGGATGTAAAGAAATTATTTTATTAATTTTTATGAATGAGTTTTTTGGACAAAGGATTAGGAAGTTGTAAGCAAAAAAAAGCTAATTTTTGTATCTCCGGACCACTAGGGGGCAGTGCTCCAAAATGCTGCAGATAACCTCAGACTATGGTTGTCGAAACACACAAAGTTTGGTGTGAATACATCAACACGTTACGGAGATATCACCTCAAGTCCATTTTCGAAAGCGCTATGTTAGATTTGTTTGCAAGTTAACCAAAAACGGTTATTCTAGTCAACTTGAATTCGATAACTTTTGGTCAGCATGGTCTTTAGATCTTGTGATTCAATTTTGGTGAAAATCGGACACACGGCCTAGGACGAGTTCGATAAAATAGGTTTTGCAAAAAATACTAAATAGCGAAAAACATTTCATGAAGGAAAATGACACCAGTGAAACTTTGGATAAGGGGTGGCACTAGAGAGTTTGAGTTAGAGAGTCCAAATTTGTTGTGGTTGAAGTTCAGACTGTCCTCTATTTATGTGCCAAAGTTTGCGCAAATGCCACAGTTTATAGGGCTGACATAGACTCCCAGAGCAGAAGAAGCAGCGGAAGAATAATAATACGAACCAGAACGGATACAATAGATGCCCTAGGCACCTTTGGGGTTTGGCCCCTAATAATAAGAAGAATAATATAAGCTACAAAAAAATTCAGTGCACACCATACCGTTTTGTTATAATGTGTTATATGATTTAACTTCAAAAATATATTTATTTTAACTTTTAAAATATTATACAAATATGAAATCATAAATGAAATTGGTCAGAATTTACAAGAATTGCTTATTGCTCATTGTTTTTAAGGTATTTTTTTAAAGGTTTAAGGTGTTTTTTAAGGAATTAAGGTAAACAAGTTAATCCACAGACACACACACACATACTGTACACAAAACTGTATTGGTAATCCTTAATCAAAACCGATTTGCTTAAACTCAAAGAAGCAGTCTTTCTCTGATGATGTCGGTTTGACGGCTTGGGTGAAATATGCTTATTCTCGCCTCTCCAACAGTTACTTTTCTGCAAGTAAAGATGAGAGATGGAGCTCAAAAATAAAGCCCCTATACTCGATATTTGGTTCCAGTCGAAAATAGGTCATCGTACTGAAATAAAAACAAAGATAAAAAAGTACGATAACACTTTATAATAGCTAAACACTATGAACAATTTATTAAACATTAGCATATTGTGAATTCATTATTTGTTCAGCATTAACTCCACATTAATAGATGTTAGTAAGCAGTTTATGACTGCAGCTACAAATGCTCTAGACTTATAAGCACGCTTATAATGTGCTCAATAACTGTACTTTCATAATTTGTGACTGATTCATTTTTCATTACTAAATGAAGTATTGCATTATTTGCAAACCAGTTGTATTTATGAGCAGTTGGTGGATTCTAAGGTCCTTCAGAATGTGTAAGTATTTGATTAATAAACTATTGAAATCAACGTTTATATATTTTATTTTTCAGGCATATAGTAAGGGTTACTATGTATGTTAATAAATGCTTTATTAACACAACTTCATGTAGTTTCGTGACCTAAAGTGAGGACTATTTATGCTTTATAAATCCCTTATAAATGACAATTAAAGGCTCAGTACGAAACTACAAATAATCTTTGTAATCTTATCTAAAAAAGGGAGATTAGTGTAAAGTTTAAACATTGTTGAATAACAGGAGGGTCAAAATTCAACATCAAATTAAAGCAGAAATATAGTAATTTAACAATATAATATGATGCAACATTTCTTTGCTGTTGTTTAGCAAAGTTTAAACTGTAGAGTAATTTTATTTTAGTAAAGGTTGCAAAGATGTATTTTTCATTTGATACAGTTTCACTTGAGTATCTTCAAATGAACAGAAATTAATAAAGTCATTTATTTTCTTTTTTCCTGTTTAGCTGAGAATGTAGTGTGCAGTTATTATAAAGTGTTACCAAGCTAAAATGTGTTGAAAAAAAATCACTCTGTTAAACATATTTAAAAAATAAAATAATAATTTTGACTTCTTGAACTCTACAAGCTAAGTATAATCATAGACCATATTTAAAATCTTTTAAAACTGCGGAAGAGTGTTCAATTCTAGACTGTGAAATGCTAAAATGAAACAAAAACTGCCCCATGTTGTGGTCTGCTTCAAAGCCGCTGAATAGATTGTTTTATGGGCTTCCAGTCAGTTCAGGTTTTGTTCTCTGTATATTTGTAGCTCTCTTTAAAACACATGTAAGCAAACAATCAGACGCTGAATGAAGCATGTACCTCAGGACTTAACACTGGATAAACGAGCCCGAATGTTAAAACCGTAAAGTTCTTTAAAGGTCCTAAGTCTTAAATAAGCTGCTTGAGGGAGAGCGCGAACACACAAGAATGGCCCAGCCGGCCTTTTCTTTGCATGCAAACAATGCAAACAATGAACTTACTGACCCCCAAAATCCTCTTTCGTAACATTCGAGGGTGTCGCCGGCCATGTTTTATTGACTGCCGTAGTTGTATGTGGATTTTTGGAGCTATTCAAATGGACACTTCTCAAAAGGAAATGCTAAATGCTGCGTGCTCTCGTCTTGAAAAGTGAAGAACAGTGGAAAAGACACGCACGTTTTATCTTGTAGAAGGAAAACAGCCTTTTTATAGGACACTTTGAGCATTTTTTGGATTAAAAATGTATTGATTGATTTATTTTATCAATTTTTTTTCTATCAAAATAATCATTGCAGTAAAAAAAACTATTAATTTAATTTAAAAGTGCATATTATAGGTTATATGCAGAAGTATGCGGAAGGACTTTTGTCAGTAACCTGGGTCAAGCGCTTCCGGTAAACTGTATGCCCTGTATAACTGTATGATACAAAATCAGCGTGTTTAAGGTCTGTTTCTTTTCAAAATCAGCAATCTCCACTGGCTGAGTGATATCTGATATAAAGTGGGTCTCAGAATGTACAAGAAGAACTGCATTAAATTACATTTTTCCCGCCGTGTCCTAAAAATATGAACATTTATTTTACCCCAGTATATTCAATTGAGCTTCTGCGCTAGCCTGCTAATTCTGATGAGTGCGTTCGAGTAAATGGTTTTTCTAAATGAATGTTTAAGTCTATTTAACTGATTATAGTTTAATTACATTACAACATCGATGCTGTAAAAGGAACTGTATAAAATGGAAAAAAAGTCACATTAACCATTCACCGGAAGTTTATCAGTATGGAAATAAGGACTAGCTCTGCATATACCCTACTATACTGCATTTAAATTAAATCTAATAAAGAATAGATATAATTCTAGCAACATTTAATATTAATTTCAATATTTAGTAATATATTATGCTTATTACTTTATTCTCATTTTGCAAAGTCAAGAACATATATATTATAATATATATATATTAGTTAAAATGGTCTATTTTTTACAATATTTCAATTGTTTGCATTTGATCATTTTATTTAATTTAATTTATTTACAAAATTCGCAGGGACAGTAAAGAAGAATGAATGAATTTATACATTAAAAAAATTGTGTTTGTTGATAAAACAAATTTACAGAAAAACATAATTAATTTATATATATATATATATATATATATATATATATATATATATATATATATATATATATATATATATATATATATATATATATATATATAAACACCCTGTGACAGTTCTTGTACTTTCATTTCGGAGTGCAGATTTCATAATTTTTATGTATATATATATATTTTTTTTTTACTTGAACTGAAACTATATAGATACAGTTAAAGGTAGAATTATTAGCTCCCCTTTGAATTTTCTTTTCTTTTTAATATATTTTCCGAATTGTGTTAAACAGAAGAAGGGTACTGTTATCATGGCAAAGATAAAATAAATCAGTTATTAGAAATGAGTTATTAAAACTATTGTTTAGAAATGTGTTGAACAAATCTTCTCTCAGTTAAACAAAAATTTGGGAAAAAAATAAACATATGGGGGGGGGCTAATAATTCTGATTTCAACTATATATATTATTAATATTTGTTATTAATTTCTTTTTCACTATTTTACTATTTGTCCAAGTGTATATAATTACCACTACATTTGGTACATACTTTTAGCATTACCATTGCTTGAAAAGACCCAATCTAATCGTGTTCATATGAAATAAGCCTGCTTCCAAGCAGGTTTGAGCTACCAGACCTGTTGCTATGAAAAGAACTCTTGGATGAGTTTTAAAGAACGAAACATATCATGTCAAATCCAAATCCAGCTAGTTGAGTAATCCACGTACAAAGAACAGACTCCAGGAGTAATACATAATAGGATCTCTTAAAAACATTACAATTGAATTTCCTCAAACACTCAATCGACACATAAATATCCTTCTATTTAAAAAGAATGCTATTTTGCTAGTCTTCACCAACCCTTTTCACCCCTCCCCTGGTGTAAACGTACCCAAGAAGGCAGCTTGCAGACTATGTAGCTTGCTATGTAGCTTCAGAACAGCCCGCGCAAGTCAACAAGTCAAAGGATAAACTGCAAATGTGTGTGCGAGACTGCGAAAGCACTGTCTGGAGCATATTTTTTGACTAATTTGCCCTATGGGGTATGATGGGAATATTAATTAGCCACATCCATGACCGTCAGATAATAACAATGTCAGTGGGCTGAATGGAGGCTCTGACCTGTAAAAAGCCTATTCATATTCTCCAGTCTGCCATAGTTCTGCAGACACAGGACTTTTTCACACAGTTCCTAAATGTGCCAATTGTCCTTTTGCAAGGCATTGTGACTGAAGTCTGTAAAAAACACCTACTTTTTTACGGGACACAGATTTAACATTCACAGCTCATTTAGGGCATTTTTTTGTCTCGAATAAGCCAATTTGGAAACAAGGCTCGGAAAGGGACAGCCATATATGTTCGTTGGCCTTTTGAAGCGCTTCTAATGTTTAGGTTATAATTACATGTCATGGAGCACAAACACGGAAGCGGATGATGTGCTGCGATTGGTCAACCCCTGCTAGGCTCTTTCTCTACACCCATGGTTTGTTCGCTCTTCTTCGACAAGTTTCACAGCATGAAATGTAAACATGAAACCTCTGGCTGCATCCTTCTAATGTCTGCCTTCAGATGGTGAATCTTTAAACCGTTCCACTTGAGGTCAGTTTTGCTCACCACAGAAACGCACATGCTGGTTTCGCGCATTAAGAACACATGTCGGGGGACATATTTAAAATTACACGTTCGGAATTACACACACGTTCAGGGTTTTGCATTGAAATGTATTTTAAAATAAAATACCAAGTGTATCAAAAAACACTACAAGATGCAGCTGCCACAACATGTATCAAAATAAAATACAGTATTTACAAAGGAGCATGGGATTTCTTTGCAAACCTTCTATCATCAATAGGCCTATTCGATCTATCCCTTTACTATTAAACTGACTTAGTGAAGTAAACAATGTTTAATACTATAACAGTAGCTTTTCTCTGACCATGTTTTAGCTATTCTGCCACCTCGTTCACCTCTACTTCTAATTACGAGTAGGTTGTCATACTTTTTTTTACGTGTTCTCTATGATTTTTGTATATATTTTGTATAAATTTCACACTTGAAGAAGATCTCAGACCATTTAAACAATTTAAGGCAGATAACATTTAAAACAGATCTCTTCATATACACTATAAATTAAAGAAATATGGTAGTTTACTTTAAATATAGAAATTACTGTTATGGTTTGTACCATATGTCTAGTGGTCAAATACTGGTATTACTAGGAGTTTCCAAATTTACTTTGATTTGGATTTCATTGCAGAAAATATTATGTCATAAGGCAAGATTGAACGACAACTAAGACACGTCAAACCCAGACACACGCAAGACTCATCTGGAGTTTGACACCATCAATCTATGACACGTTCAGTAACCTCCATTCTGAAATGATACCTCACAGCAAACATGAACAATATGTAGCGTTAATTTTACCACAACATCTTGATAAGACAAAACAATTCGCCTTAGGCCTTAGTCAAACTGTGCAATTTCAGTCACGATTTGGTCATCTGAGGCTAATTTGGGAAATCCTAAAAGATTCCTAAAATCCTGGGCTAAAATCTGAGATCTTTGATTGCTGGTTTGACAAGTTCATAGAAAGCTGCTTAATAGCTGTTTCAATGAAATCGTCCTTCTGATAAAGTTCTTGTAGCGTCAGAAAATTTCAGACACTTTCCTGCAGTGTGACTTCAGCTGCAACGAGCGTCAAAACAAGAACCAGCTTCAAATCTGATGATGCAATCAGCACGACTACCTCAATCCACCACAGGCAAATGTTTTTCTGGTTTTATTTGAAGCACGCTGTGAGCAAAATTACAGATACAGTTCTTTTATATTTACCGTAAGGTGTTAAGACAGAATGCAGGAAAGTGTTGAAATTGTCACGAATGATGACGTCAAACTCCGGGTGAGTTTTCTTGCGTGTCCCTGTTTGGTGCGTCTTGATTTGACGGTCAGTCTGGCATTATGACATCTGAGATCTTACCGTCGACATGGCAGCCATGTTTGTGCAGTCTGACGTGCTACAATCATTTAGAATTATTAAAAAACAGACTTTAGTTGGTTTCAAGTTGTCACAGTGATTGCGTTATTAGGTTCAGCGCTCCTATTGGTTCTTGTTTTGACTCTTGTCTAATGGAAGTCACACTGTAGGTAAGTTCAGATCTACCGACACTGCCAGAATTTCATTGGAGGGAAAATTTTGAGTTATTTATTGGCTGTCTATAAACATGTCAAACTAATCATCAAAGACCACAGATTTTAGGCTAGGATTATAGGATTCTTCTAATTTTTCCAGAAGTTGTGTCTTACCACCTAATTGACAAGAAATTGGCTGTCTGCGCCAAACCCGACACGACACCACAGACAGATTTAAACAACAGCAATTGCAATTTTAATTACTAAATATTAAATCTCTTTAACATTATTAAAAGGCTATTGAGTGACTATTGTTGGTTCATTTTCAAACCATCTGCTAGTTTTTTTATTTTCAAGATCTGAGGTGAAATATCTGCTGCTGCTATTAGTCGTATGGCATTAAATGTCATATAAAAGCGGGTAAGACAAAAACAAAATAAACAAATACATAACAAGGTGAGAATGTGGTAAACGTGGTAAAAATCAGGCGAGGGCTTTTCTTTTTCTGGATTTTGAAAACTGTCGGATGTGTTTAGAGAAGTGGGTAGACTGGTCAATCAGTGCTTTTGAAAACACTATTGGTTGGGTTTAGGGAAGGAGGAGGGTGGGTCAGTCGATCAGTCAGTCAGTCATTCATTCGGTCAGTCAGTCGACAGCGGCCTCTGGTGGATTTATGTGAGAACAGCAGGCGCGAATGGAGATATTTGAGATCTGAAAAAGCATACACAGCAGCCTCTGGTGAATTCGTGAAAACAAAAACTGCAAAAAAACGTATTTTTGGGCTCTCCAGAAATGTATATAGTGGTACGTTTCCAGAATGAGCCTGGGTTGGTTGATCTGCTGCGACGTCACGGAAATAGAAAACAGTTTTAAAATCTGCATCACACATGGTTAGGACAAAAACTCCTTTTAACATGGAGAAAATACTTTTTATTGTGTGCCCCAGTGCAGCATCATATGTTTTCTTTACCTGCCTTTTGTAAAAGTGTCTGTATCAATTAGGGATGTCCACATCTGATCCCGTGATCGGAAATCAGGCCTGATCACGCGATTTCAGACTCGATCGAAATCAGACGTTGCCTTCCATTCAGGACTCGAATGTATATATATATATATATATATATATATATATATATATATATATATATATATATATATATATATATATATATATATATATATATATATATATATATATATATATATATTATAATTATTTTTTAACAAATCTATAGTTATGTGGTGGCATAAAGTTAGATCTCTTTCTTGACTTCACATGGAAACAGCAACGCATGCAGCATGACATCATTTTGTTGCAGAAACGCTATTGGTCAAATGCTGGCAAAGTAGAACACGGAAGCAGCTTGAAGCAGAAAGCGCGACTATGTCTGCATTCTGGAGGTATTATAAAGTTGATGACGAAAACATTGCCATAGCAAACTGTGAGTTATGTAAGCTTGGGATTGCCTGCAGGGTATTTCAGTGAAGTACTATTTGTTTTTATATTCGATTATTTTTATATTTACTGTTGCACTAAAGTCCAAAAATGAAGAACTGATGTTATTTATTACTAGATGGTTCAAGCTAACTCACAGAAGTGCTCTGTTGTTGAATGAAAGAGTTGTTGAATGTTAAAATAAGATCAATTAAATAAGAAATAAGGAACATCCTGGATCTGTTTCTTCGCTCTTTATTCTTTTTTTATAAATTATAGAAGTATCGGATCGGGTTTCGGTATCGGTAGATACTTAAAATCAAATGACTCGACTCGGACTCAAGGGCAAAAAAACTTGATCGGGACATCCCTAGTATCAATGTTGCTTCATTTATTTGTATTCCTTTGTTCCAAAACCCAATGAGCTACCAGTAGATTTTAAAACATACGTAGCAATACAAATAAAAAATGGGTGAATCACCAGTGCATTGGTGAAAGTCGGTTCATTGCTGAAGATCCATTTTCAAGTCAATCAAATAAACTTTGATCATCATTCCTAATGCTTTTATTTCCCTCAAGTCAAGTAATTCTCCACCATTTTACTGTTTTACGACCAATATCTCATTATCATCATTACTTAAAATATACTGTACACTTCTCAGCGTTTTTAGTGTTATGCTCTCCAAATCAATTTATGCACCCACAAGGAGCGCCGCACCTGAAATCTATTTCATTACCGTGGCTTTCTGACACAAACACCTCAGACCGCGTCCGGCTTATCGCTAATGTCGCCATAACAATAAAACTCTATCATATGAATTTGTCAGTATAAAGTCTCAGGCCTGAGGCGGTGGGTTATTGTTTTATTCTATTAGCCTCTTATTACCAGCACTCCTAGAGACGCCTGAACATTTATCAGGTCGTGTACAAACGTCTGGAACATATGACGGCTGCTCTCTCCATGTCTGCTTCAGGGCAAACGCAAACCGTAGGCTGTGTTAACAAACTAATGGCTCTCTGTGCATCTGTTATCAGACTGCACCTGGTCCAGTTCATGCTACACTGCCATGTCACTGTCACTATATATATATATATATATATATATATATATATATATATATATATATATATATATATATATATATATATATATATATATATATAATAATGGGGGGGGGGGGGGTTCATTAGTGAGTTTTACCTTAGTGAAACATCCCTTATACAAAAGACAAAAAAGACAAATTAAAAACAATAAAAATAATTACATTTCTTAATTAAAAAAATTATAATTTTGTTGATGAAATGTAATTATTTAATAGTTTTGTTTTGTTTTCGTATAAGTGATGCTTTATGATTAAACTCAGTATTGTAAGGTATCTATCATTCACACATAGGGAAGTTGATACTGATAATAGTTATGCTTTTACAGAATCTTCATATTTTTAAATGTTGTTGAATGATGGTTTACTGCTATTTTCATAAGGGTCTGGGCTTTGTTTTTTGTTTGGCAGATGATAAAAAAGTAAATAAAATCCACATACGGCTTACACTGAAAAAAATTATTCAAAGATGATTCCTTGAATTTACTCAATTTTTTTTCGTTAAGTGGTTGTAAACAATTTATTTGGGCTCAATTTAAACAAACAAATTAAGTTGAACATTATTCAATTTAATTTGTTTGTTTAAATTCAACACAAATAAATGTTAAATTTTAAATAAACTGTTTGCAACAGTTTTGCATGCAACACTTTTCAGTGTATATTCCCTTTATTCATCAGGGGTCGCCACAGCGGAATGAACAGCCACCTTATCCAGCATATGTTTTACACAGCGGATGCCTTTCCAGCTGCAACCCAGTACTGGGAAACATCCACACACACTCGTTCAAACTCATACACTGACCAATTTAGTTTCTTCAATTTACCTACAGCGCATGTCTTTGGACTGTTTGGGAAAACGGAGCACCCGGAGGAAACCCACGCCAACACAGGGAAAAACTCCACACAGAAACGGCAACTGACCCAGCCAGAACTCGAACCAGCGAACTTCTTGCTGTGAGGCGACAGTGCTAACCACTGAGCCACTGTGTCACCCCATGCGATTTGTTAACAAGCTTTATAATATAGTATATTTTCTCTACATTTAAACATCTTCAGAAAAAAATTATATAAATCCATGTGATGACCAGTAGGTGTCACCAGCATAAAAAAGTTTGAGTGCTTAAAAACTGAATAAATTATTTAAAGGTGCAGTATGTAAGTTTGACACTCAGTGGTTGAACTAGGTATTGCATTCCTGGATCAAAGCAAATGCAAGCGCAGGTTGCCAGATTGAGGACCAACAAGGCTGATTCAAACCGTGTTCTAACTAAAAGCAAAGGCATGCGATAGAAGGAATATTCTCCATATTAAAAGGAGTTTTTGTCTTAACCAACACCTCGAGTTGATATAAACGGCAGCTGAACAACAGAAACCTCACAATGATCACCTCAGATACACCTCATGTGCTTCATTCAGTGCTAATAATGTGAGTTTGAATGCCATTTCACCTGACATTTATTGCCATACTATTGAAAGCAGCAGCAGATAGTTCACCTCTGATCTTAAAAATAAAATAACCCATTTGAAACTGAACTTTAGACTCAAAACCAACACATTTCAGTGATTCAGCATGTACATTTAATAATGTTAAAAAGGTTTATTATGTATTAATTAGGTTATAAACCTTACCATTTCGTGAGGGAGTGCACTATTCTGTGCTTCTAAATAGCTGTGTTTACATTTCTGTCTGGTGCAAACAGTCAATTTGCTTATCACTGCGTATCTCGTCACGTAGCGTGTTGTTAGGACACAGGGTTACAATATAACCTGCTCACCTAATGTTTACGCTTGTAACATTTTTATTATTTGCTAAATAATAACCTCATGTGCAACTCTGAATCTGCCTCTCATTTTGGAATCTGCTACTGTCCACCGGAGGTCGCATTTTGGTCATGGACACATACTCCTTTAGGCTGAATGAAATACCTGGTTTTCCTCCAAGGCATCCCGGGGTGCTGAAAAATAATTGGCTAAACTGGCAGTGGGCAGATTAAAGAACCAAAACAAAGACTGACGCAAAGACAGGCTCGTTACATACATTTTCAAAGCAGAATAGCTGAATTTAGCATTGTTTTTCAGATAAACAAAAATGTTCACTGAGCATGTTTCTTAAATGTCTGCAAACATATTATGGTATTTTTATGCTTTAGAAGAGTCAAGAACTTACATACAGCACCTTTAATTTAATAATTTTCTGGTCACCACAGCACAGCAACGAATGCTTTTCTTACTTAGAGTTTTAGTTTTGTTTCTTGTCTAAATATCTAAAAAGTCTTAATTCAAGAAGCATTTCCTAGACAGGTAAAAAATATTGTCTTGTTTTCAGAAATAATATGTCAAAATTGAATAAAAAAAAACTATTAAAATATTATCCCAATGGGATGAGCAAATAATCTTGTTTTCGATAAGCAGCATTGATTAGGCATTAAATCAAGGTGGAAAAAATGCCATCAAAACAGAATACGGTAAATAAAATAAAAATAATAGAAGTCCAAATCAAGCCCAATTTCGACCAAAAGGCAATGAGATTGTCAATTTGTAGAAAGCAACTGAAAATATGCAATACTACAAAGGCCTGACTCAAGTCCTCTTATGCATATCTAAAAGCTTACTAATTACTGTTGCTGTGAATGTAACAACATATTTGACACTTTCATTGAGGCTCTAAATTTGTGGCAAATCAAACCATTAGACCTCTGGCCTGGTGCTCCATTTCTTTACTTTCAGCATGCGAGCAGCAGCCGTTGGCTATATACACCACCATCTACAGAGTAATTACCAGACTATTTCAAATAACGCCACAGCAATCAGCCGGTGATAACATGCAATTAAGATGCGCTCCCAGATCAGAGAACTCGCCATCGCACGTAACCAATCTTACCGCGCCGTCCGCCGAGATAAAGTGGCCATCTCGGAAAATGTCAAACAGTAGTGATGTAATCAGATTCGCTTTCAATTAATATGCATGTCCCCCTGTCCTGTGCTCACTTGTGATATTGACAGTGATATATCGAGCTCATCTTAGCGGAATTTATCCCAGAGACACTCATTTTTCTGAAGGTTTCTCTCCCTGTCTTGTTCTCCTCTGCCTGCGAGCTGTGCGTGATCTTACTCGACCCCCCTTCCCGCTCAACCGCCCCAAAATCATTCCTAGGATTAGGGCTTCATGTCAAATCCAAGAGGGGATGATAATGTGAAAGGGCGGCTAGATATAAATAGTTTTGAAATATAATTGTTTGTAACGTCGCTTCACCCTCATGTTAAGTCCCTGGGCGTCCTGTTGGAGGAACGCAGGCAGCCGTGGATGACAGAAGCTCTGAGACTTGCCGTCCTAGGCCCGTAGAGACATTTTCAACCTGCTCATCTGGAGCTTATCGACGCACATTTCCAATCAAATCCCGAGGAACATCGAGTGTCGAAATAGTGTACAGGCAAACATTATGCAGCACTTCACGACGTTGTAAAACACTCGAGTGGATGTTGAGCCCCTTGCCATGCAGCCGTTTGGAGTTGTGTGAATTAATTTCGCTGATGAATTGCGGTTTCCACTGCTGGGAGAGCGTGTGTGTGTTTGTATGGCTATGCTGTCACAGACAGCAGGCTGCTCGGTCACATTTGAGTGGGCCGTACCATCCAGCCTCGGGGGCTACAGTACTCACCGCTCCTAGATTGAAACATCCCGTGTCATTTCCTGCTTCGCTGACTCCGCCAGTCAGGGAAAAAGAGAGGGCTGAAATATGAATTGTGCTTGCCCTCCTTCAGAGCTGATTATCGGCCTGGGCCTTTCAGATGGTTCCCCGTTTCATGGTGGTCCCAGGAAAAAGCCTCCAAAGAAGCCAAATGAGACGGCAATGGGATCAGCCACGTGTTGTACTTGTGTAGTCAAGCCTTTGTTCCAGCGGAGCTCAAAAGGAGATGCTTGACTGAGTCCTTTTTTCCATATACCCCTTTCTGGATGTGTGTGGTTTTGTGTGTGTTTGTATGCGTGTGTTCTTCACGTCGTCAGCAGTCAGACCAGGAGATATCCTAAGATGAGGTTTCTACGAGGGACCCTTCTCTAATGGAGCTATCCGTCAGCTATCCGAGTTGCGTTCTGGCCCTTGCACCGTAGGGTCTTTTCTTTAATGCTAAAGCGCAGGGTCTAAGCACTGCTAGTGGGGCCATTTGTCAAAACGCGTCTGGGGGAAACTTGTTAGGCGTTTTCGCTGAGCTTGAAATGCTTCCAGGTCTTTTGTTGTGTGGGATGGTGCGATATCTATTTCCATGTGTTATGATTAAATAAAAGGCTGTCTGTGCTGGATTGCAACTCATGCTTGTTTATGTTCTGATGCTTATGATGCTCCTTAGGCACACAAATATAGTAGTTTAGTCAGTCAATCATCTTGGTTTTGAAGTTATGGTTTTTAAATACACAATCATAATTAATGACAAGCATAGTTTACTGTGTACATGGCGCTTTATCACTTGCATATTATAATATTAAATGCTAATATTAGCAACAGAGCCTAAAGTATTAAAATAAGGTGATGTTTATTCATTCATTCATTTTCTTTTCGGCTGAGTCCCTTTATTAATCTGAGGTCGCAACAGCGGAATGAACCACCAACTTATCCAGCACATGTTTTACTCAGCGGATGCGCTTCCAGCTGCAACCCATCTCTGGGAAACATCCATACACACTCATTCACACTCATACACTACGGACAATTTCCAATGACACGGTCCAATGTCTTTGGACTGTGGGGGAAACCGGAGCACCCAGAGGAAACCCACGCGAACGCAGGAGAACATGCGAACTCCACACAGAAATGCCAACTGACCCAGCCAAGGCTCAAACTAGCGACCTTCCTGCTGTGAGGCGACAGCACTACCTACTGCGCCACTGCGTCGCCCCCAGTTGATGTTTATTGTATGTGAAATATGTGTGAATTTAAATAATCATCATAACTACCTGGTTAATTATGCAGAGATATGTTATATTCATTAAATAAACTAGAAAATACACTCACCGGCCGCTTTATTAAGTACACCAGAATTTGGCATCAGCAACATGAAAGCATGGATTCATCCTGCCTTGTATCAACGTGTAACACTCCATATTGATTTTAGTCCATATTGACATGATAGCATCACGCAGTTGCTCCAGGTTTGTCGGCTGCACATTCATGATGTGAATCTCCCATTCCAACATATCCCAAGGGTGCTCTATTGGATTGAGATCTGGTAAGTGTGGAGGCCATTTGAGTAAAGTGAACTTATTGTTGTGATCAAGAAATTAGTCTGAGATGATTCAAGCTTCATGATATGGCACGTTATCCTGCTAGAAGTAGCCATCAGAAGATGGGTACACTGTGGTCCTAAAGGGATGGACTTGGTCAGCAATACTACTCAGGTAGGCTGGAGCGTTGACACAATGCTCAATTGGTACTAATGGACACCACCTTCACCATCCTGAACCGTTGATGCATGGCAGGATGGATCCATGCTTGTTGACGGCAAATTCTGACCCGACCATCCAAATGTTTCAGCAGAAATCGAGACTCAGGCAACATTTTTCCAATCTTCTATTGTCCGATGTTGGTGAGCCTATGTGAATTGTATCCTCAGTTTCCTGGAGTGGCACCCGGTGTGGTCTTCTGCTGCTGTAGCTCATCCGCCTCAAGGATGGACTTGTGTGCGTTTAGAGATGCTCTTCTGCATCGTTACAACCTCTGTTGTAATGAGTGGGTATTTGAGTTACTTTTGCCTTTCTATCAGCTCGAACCTGGCCATACTCCTCTGACCTCTGGCATCAACAAGGCATTTGTGCCCCCATAACTGCCGCTTACTGGATATTTTCTTTTTTTTCAGACAATTCTCTGTAAACCCTAGAGATGGTTGTGCCTGAAAATCCCAGTAGATCAGCAGTTTCTGAAATACTCAGACCAACTCATCTGGCACCAACAACCATGCCACGTTCAAAGTCACTTAAATCACCTTTCTTCCCCATTCTGATTCTCTGTTTGAACTGCAGCAGATCAGCTTGATCATGTCTACATGCCTAAATGCATTGAGTTGCTGCCATGTGATTGGCTGATTAGAAATTTGCATTGGAAGTTTGCAAGTGGCTGGTGATTGTATATTCATTTATATAAAACTCCCTTTTCATGATTCAATCATTTCCAAATTGATCAATTCATACTCTTTTTTTTCCCCACAAACACACACAGATATATCAATTACATAAATAAGATGCAATCTGTTGTTCACACTGAAGAATTTTGACCCCATGATCTCAACAATGTACAGAACCTAAAGGATAACCACCACATAACACATTCCAATCATAAACATAATAATTTCACATCAATTACATCTCTAGTTCTTATAATGTTCCCTCTTTCCATATATATATTCTCCTATTCATGCATGTCTTTATTCATGGCATGACTGGGGTTGAGGTGACTCACTACAGAGTCACCGACTACTGTTGTAATAATGCAGCATAGATGTCAACTACAGAGATTGAACCCGGTCTTCTGAACCGTGACACAAGCGCTGAATATTACTGACCACAGCTAAGCAGCCACCGGTCAAGGCATTACAATCTATTATTACACCACATCACACAGTCCACCTGCTGATCCTACTACTCTAAAGCCGTTGGACTTGAAAGCCTGTTGAAAATTGGTTTTCAGCGCAATGTACAGGTTGTATATTATCATGCGCCGCAATATGTGATGCATGCTGTGCTCAAGATAATCCCTTCCCCTGGTCACAACAATATACAATCTAGAATCTTCATCTAAATATATAAGGAATGCACATTTATCGTGGGAGAGATTTGAATCGTTTTGCTTACCTCAGATTTTTTTTCATCGCATATTTTGGTTTGTTTTTACAAAGCGAGTTGATGTTACTGTGAGTGGTAATTGACAGCGAGTCGCAGATGCTTGTAGACAGAGCGAAACTTGTATTGAAGCCAGAATATGGAGCTGCGATATCATTGCTCAGAAAGTGTTTAGAAAGTGCTCTGAGCTTGCGTGACATATGGCGTAATATATTTAAAGTCAAAAGCTGTACAGACACTTGGAAATTTTAAGCGCTCTTGAAACATCTGGGGTGTGAAGTTCCAGATCTACACTGTTAGATTTGTTAACCATAATAAAACAGCACTGATGGTTATCAGATCTCAACGCTGCCTCAAAGGACTCTGTTTTTGGTAACTCACGACTGACTCGATTTGATGCATATGGTTATGCGTCTGGGGAACTTTGAGTGGAGATAAAAGATGTTCAGTGCTTGAAAACAGACCTAATTATACTACCATATCTACACAATCTTTATATCATCTATGCACAAACACACACACACACACACACACACACACATGCAAAGAAACACATTTTGTAGAAGAGGTGGTACTAATATGCGGTATTTGATTTATAACCATTAAAACTGTTGTATTTACAAATGGTTCATATGCTAAAAAACCACAATAATTTTTGATAATTTTGATGATTAAATTAATATTAAAATACAATATTTAAAAAGGAAATCACAATCGAGTCTCAGATGTGAAAAGATGTTGTGGGACTGCTATAAAGGAGTTATTATTAGAGATTATAGTTAGCGAAATTTAACAGTTTTTATTTTAACGTTTTTTTTTTAAGGAAAACGGTAAAGTGCAAACACCATAAGAATGTATTAAACATATGCTTATTTGTTGTAAAAATTTGTAATAATAGCAAAAAATTCTCATTTGTACATCTCCTTACTTCCATCTGTAGCTATTCTGCCATTGTAGATAGTGTATTCTGGGAAATTTTCCCCTTGGTTTAGAGTGTGGTCCTGAAAAATTTTTGTTTCAAGGGCTATCTAGCCCTCCCCCTTTGCTCTACGCCTTGTGCTAAGGGGTAGAATTGGGATTGGGCCTAATTCTCATTACATTTCAAACCACAAGACTTTTGCGATTTGTTTAAAATATAATAAAATTTAGTGTAGAAATTTATAATGGAATATTTATTTTAATTAAGATGTTACAATAAGCATGGTACTTTACAGGAAAGACATTTTACTTTCAAAATTATTTGAAACATTACTTGGGAAAAAGCAGACATTTTCTTGCATCTAATATGGTTTCTTCGTATTTAAAACACTATTGGTTTAATTTGGACATCTAAATGAGAAGTCGTGTTTTGACAGTTACTCTCACAAAATATTTTAACAATTGTAGCAAGGGTTTGTCCAGCTTGATCTCCTGAGGAATAGAACTATTTTACGTATTGCCAGAAAAGTGGCTAATTTGTATGAAGTCATATGATTTCATTCATATGTAAACATATGATCCCAACCCAACCCTCATTGGGGGATCACAAAATCGTATTAAATCTAAGAAGGAGATATATATATATATGAATTAGCAGCTAAATAAAAAAGGTACGGCTTGCCATGAGATTATGTTGGTTTGTCCAACATTGTTAACCCTTTCCACTCAATGGATATAATATCTGATCCGATCTGTAAATGTAATATAATTAACAGAACTATTTCTCATACTATTGTTTGGAAGTACTTCAATGATATATACATTAGAGATCAGTGTTTGGAAATGAATTGATAGCTAAAAATGCCAATTCCACCATCATCCAAGAATTGGCAAGATTATTGGAAAGGAAACTATCAAATAAATTGACAAATGTAATCAATGAGTGAATTTTCTGATATTTTGTGACATCAGCTTTTGTCACCTTAAAACATTTGGACTTTATTTTTGAAGGTAAATGAACTAATCTCTTACTAAGCAACGGCTAACATTTGCTTGGTATTTCAATCCACTGAGTTGCAATTACATTTAAAAAGTATTACATGAGTGGTTCATTTATTTGTTACATTTTAATTTCAGCTGTTTCAAATGTGCACTGTTCATGGTGAGCGATTAAAAAAAAAAAAGATAGCAAAGATAAAAGAGGCCTATGTTATGGCTTAAAGCCAGAACCTGTTCGCCTTACTATTATAGTCCTCAAAGATTTCCTCATTCTGTCCCATGTGAACGTTCTTGTTTGAGGAGTCCCTGATCAAAGTGGCTTCTCTCAGATCTTCTTTATTAGATTTTACACTCGCTCCATAGGGGAGCAGGAAACAATACTAAACACGGCGCTTTGAGTGAACAGATATTTATTTTCCCACAGATCGATCAAACCCAGTGCAAGTGCAGCAGGCAAACCTGTCACTAATTTAAGTCAACAAGCCGTGTTATAAACCCCCAAAAAAATTGGGTTGATTTGTTTCAAGTAAATGTACAATATAAATTTTAAACCGTGAATCCTACGAGGTTTGGCAGATTTGTGATGCAAATCAGTACGTCAAATCAACATGTTAATCCAAATATTGTATGTCATAAAAACAAATATAGTTTGAAATATCCTCTCTCGCTGAACGAGGGAAGGGTAGATCGGTCCTTTAATTGGCAGGGCAGAAGTTTGCTGTGGGAAGAGTTCTGCTTGAATGAGATCCGGGCATGGTGCCAAACGAAGGGAAAAGTCTTCTTCGTCTTCTGTCTATTTCTTTCTCATTCTCTCCCCCTATGACAGCCGTGCTGTTCGCTCATCATTAGACAAGGCGTGCTGAAGATTCCGAATTTGATTTTAATAACGTAGATGTCTTCATTACGTGCCGTGCAGTCGGGTGATAATGTACTTCCTCAGCATTGTGAGATTGTCATGAAAATCCCTTCTCCCTTCTGTTCTATTCACCACTCAAGAGCAATCAGGTGTTTGTGGCACGTTTCGCACAAAACCGACTGCTCCTTTACAGTAGCGTTGGATCTGGATCGAAGGGCCTTTCTTTGCCCCCAAATTAGGCAAGAAACAACCTCTTTGTCATCTGATTGCCTCTTTGAGAGTTTATTGTGCCATTTGTAAATCATCGTAGCTGCTTCTGGAAACATATGCAAGGCCCCACGCTCAGTAATTCACCCGGCCGGTTTTGAAAAGCGGCCCGTCCGAGTTAATGCAAAGATCTGAGACATTAATCTCCCTAAAACTGTAGCGGAGGGTATTAGAATGTTCTCGTTTTTCTTTGAGGTCAAAGAATTTGATTGAGGGCCAGGAGACCCAGCAGGGCCCTGCAGCTCATGGCTGCTCTTCCCCCCTTGCCCTCAGGCTTGCCCTGGTCTGTGTGAATGCCAGAGGTTAGGCTGCCATTTTCCTCCCTGTTGCTGTGTCGCCATGACGACGGATATAGAAATCACAGAAGAGACTTGAGCAGGCAGGGAAACAGACCTAGTGACACTTGCTGGCACAGACGTTTGCGATTCTTGTGTGGGATTTAGAGTGGATACGTACATAATGAAATAAAGCAGTGCTCAAACTGTTTTAGTGACTTTGGTGAGTAAACAAAGTGCTATGTGACAGTGGGTTTTGCTTGAGAAAGGTTTTTTATCAGCTTAGTGCCACCAGCTTGTAGCTCAACTTGAGACTTGGGTTCAATAGGCAGGGAAAGCAGCCACTGATAAGATATACCTGAAATGCAAGTGCTCTGGATAAAAGTGTCTGCTAATGACTACAATCAAAAGAATAGTTATACTAATGACCAACCAAATTAAGACCTTCCTACTATTCAAGCTTGTTGTGTTGTAAAAACAAATGCATGTGCTGTGGCTACAGTGTCGTTTGGAGTCTCAAACTTGTCAAGACAGTGTGCAATGTTGCACATAAGCATGGGAGGCCTCTACTGGCCAACAGAATCATATTATTATGGGTCTTTTGTCTCAAAAGGCATGGCATATAATTCTAAAATCGAATTCATAAAGCACAGTCAGTTTGTTTCCTTTCTGGATTAGGGCTCAAAGAATCTTTTGGCGCTGGATATAAACGGTCTAGGGCAAACCCTTAAGACCTCTGAATTGGTTCTAGAAAGATTAGGCTAAGCATAAAGTACTACTACTAGTGTTGTAAAAGCAAAAGGAAATGCATGTGCTGTGGCTACAGTTGTCCGTTTGGTAGTCTCAAACATGTCAAGAACAGTGTGCAATGTTGCACAAAGCATGGGAGGGACTCCGCTACTGGCCAACAGAGTCCTCACATGTATGACATAGCCAGGGAATAGGGATACCTTAAGGGTCTTAAGAAACTATATTCTACAAAGGGCATGTGAAAATGAAGTCTAATGCTTGTTAATAAAATCATTGTTCTGTCCCTTACGCAAGCTTATTTATTAGAATTTGACCTTAAGATTTGTTGTTAACTGTAATTCTTTCATGACATTAAAAGGATGTTCCCCAACAGTCACTCCAACAACAGCTTTTTCAGAACAGTTCAATATCCCTGTCAAAATCTTCACACGCTTCATTGAACAATAAAAATCGATACCATAAACACTTCTCTGAAACAAACGCTGAGCGCCTCTCATGAGACCAGTGAACTCTGATGTTTTTTATATAAATATATATTTACAGTTCTGTCAATAACACATTCTGGAGATCTTAAATACTTCATTATGTCTCAAAGCACAATATTCTCTTATGTTTTCCTTGCCCGAACCCTTCCACACAACCTTTTGTTCATAAGCCCCACATCGTACACTTTAAAAACCAGGGATCGGCCTATTGTGAGGTGTATCATACATCATATTGAGTATTATCTCCATAACATTAACATAATCTGCTCTTCATGGAACAGGGCAAGGGGTGAGCAGCCAATCAGGCGTTTTCTCAGTCGCTAACCATTTGCCTTAGCCTTTGTTCTGTGAGCATTCCAATTCATTCAAGATGTATAAGCAATTTTAACCTTTGTTAGGCAGAGGTGGAAGTGCTTGACATAATCTTGCGGAAACAGACTCCACCGTCGGCCAGATGACAGGTCATATTAAGTCCTCCAGCTGAACTCAGGCACAAGCGAGCTAACCTCCAGTGTGACCATAAGCAAGCAATACTCCACAGTTTTGTCAGGCAGTCTTATTTAGTCACCATTCTTGGCCTGAAGGCAATGAAAGTAGGCTGAGGAGAATGTGATTAACTTGGAATAATGCTGCATTTAGTTCTAGCATACTGACTACGGTACATTTGCTGAGATAATTACTACATACTGTAGTACCAACCTTTGCAAGACATACCCTAGATAGACTACCCCTAATATAGAAATCACGCTGTTGTATTTTTAGGTCTAATCTACCCGATAAGAGAATATTCATTATAAATGTAGTAGTACTCACAATTTGCAGCAGTTGTGTGACTTTCCTTTTCAGACTAATGCCTATTAAAATTATAGTTCTGTTCAGTCCAAATTGGTTTGTCATTTGGTTTTCGGTCCTTTGTCACCAAGTGTAAAACTTGGTTCAATTGTGATTGATATTTGTCCAACTCTTTGAGTATCTCTGCATATCATATTTGCAACACGTCTTGTGTATGGGTCTTATTTTGTCTCCAAAAGGCCTGGCACATAACCCTAAAATCGAATTTATAAAGCACAGTCAGTATGTTCCCTTTCTGGATTAGGGCTCAAAGAATCTTTTGGCGCTGGATATAAACGGTCTATGGCAAAACCTTAAGACCTCTGAAATGGTTCTATAAAGATTAGGCTAAGCATAAAGTACTACTACATGTGGGTGACCTTGATGCTATCTGTAAGAAAGATGGGATTCTTGCTGGGTAGATTTTCCTCTTTTCTAAGATCCTACCAGTGACTTTTCGGATTTGCTTTCGGGGCCAAAAATCTGATCCCCATAGCATACACACACACACAGTACACACTCACAAGCAGGTACAATGCTTCACTAAACAAAGTTACCTAGTAGAACACAGGACTAGTTCATGGTTGACTTGTGCCTTGGAAATGTACGGAAGTCCCGTCAACTTAAAGATTCAGAAGTCTTTAGAGCTGAGGTAATTTGCCCTTTTCTACCCACCTTCTTGCTCTCCCATGCTCTTTCTTTGCTTTTTCTCCCTTCATCTAGTTCCAAATGCTATTCTCTATTAATCAGAGCTCACAGTTCAAACTGGTCTTCAACTTCCTCCCCAATCCGCACTAAGCCTGTAATTTCTGGCTATTATTTACTTTAATGGGCTTTGGCTGATCCCTGGCGCAGTGACGGAGGGAGAGAATAATACAGCTGAGGGTAACGGGGCCTTAGACGGTGTGGCCACGACTTTGCCTGCAGATTAGCCATGGCAGATGGGCTTTCCAGGGGCTTCCTGTGAGCAGGAGTGTTGATTGAGAGGGTATAATGAGAGAGGTGGTGTCCTCACAATGGAGCCAGCCACCTCACTACACCTCTCGCGTCTAAACAACCCCCCATTCTCTCCCTCTCTCAAGACTCTGAAGGCCCCCCTCTCTCAGGTTCCTTTCTTTTTTCTTTCATTCTCTCCCTTTTCCTCTCCCTCTATTCCTCCGATCTTTCTTCCATGGAGGAAGTCAGAGCACAGGAAAGAGGACAAAAGCGACTGTAAATAAGCATGAGTCCTAATCCAGCATTAATTGGTCCTCTCTCAGACTGGGTGTGCACTTTTTGGGACGTTTTTTGGGGACTGCTGCAGATCTCTGCAAGAATACCTTCTACTTCTAATGTTTACTTAAAAAGCTGAAAGGTTGCTAATTGCGGGGTTTAGTCTTGATTCCGAGGAACCGAGTCCTTTTCATTGTTAGTATTACCAAAGGCACATTCTTTACAATTTATTATCATTTATTTATTTATTCTCAAGTTTTTTTTGGGATACTCTGAATATGTTTTGTATGAGTGCCATTTTAGGGATTTCAGTGAACTTGGTTTAACAAATTTCACAGTGGACAATGAATTGGAATGTCCCCTACAGAGTCACAGAAGGAACCAAGTCTAAAGTCCAGACTGTCATGGAGGGTGACCTCTTTGGAATTAGGCACCCACACAGAACAACTTAGCATCAACATATCAAAATGCTAAAAGCACTCCGAACATCCTAGTTAACCAAGATGAAAGCTATCACTTCAGCCACTTCAGCCTTGTGTTCAATCATTCGCAACACAAGGATAACACAGTTAGCTAGTACTTTCATAACAAGACAAAACAATGTCTAATTTTAGGTCATCTGAATACAAATCACCTGTCAACTGAAGAGCTTCTGCTGTGATTGTGGAACCAAGAAAGACCCCTAAATTAATGAACGCCACGGAAGTCTCCAGGTCAAGTTTGATTTTTTTATTATCATGCGATGGGTTCCTTCTCTCTCTTCTCCACAGTCTGTTACCACACAAGAGACGCATGAGTGCCATTTTAGGGATTTCACTGAACTTGATTTAACAAATTTCACAAGTGGACCATGAATGGAAAGTCCCCTACAGAGTCACGGAAGGAACCAAGTCTAAGACCAGACTGTCATGTAGGGTGACCTCTTTGGAATAGGCACCCACACAGAACAACTTATCGAAAAGCTAAAGCACTCCTGGTTAACCAAGTTGAAATCTATCAATTCAGCGATCTGGCACCTACTATTCTTATAATTTCAACTATTATTGTTCGTTCATTCGTAACACAAGGACAAGGTTAGCAAGTACTTTCATAACAAGACAAACCAATGTCTAATTTTAGGTCATCCAAATATATATCACCTGTCAACTGATGAGCTTCTGCTGTGATTATGGAACCAAGAAAGACCCCTAAATTAATGAACGCCACGGAAGTCTCCAGGTCAAGTTTGTGTACAAGAGTTGATTTTTTTATTATCGTGCGATGGGTTCCTTCTCTCTCTTCTCCACAGTCTGTTTCCACACAAGAGACGCCTTACAATCCAGTGGCACCAATTATCCCCCTCCTCTCAGGTTTTTTGGATACTCTGAATATATTTTGCATGAGTGCCATTTTAGGGATTTCACTGAACTTGATTTAACAAATTTCACAGTGGACCATGAATTGGAAAGTCCCCTACAGAGTCACAGAAGGAACCAAGTCTAAGGACCAGACTGTCATGTAGGGTGACCTCTTTGGAATTAGGCACCCACACAGAACAACTTATCGAAAAGCTAAAAGCACTCTGAACATCCTAGTTAACCAAGATGAAAGCTTTCAATTCAGAGATCTGGCACCTACTATTCTTATAATTGCAACTATTATTGTTCATTCATTCGCATCACAAGGACAAGATTAGCAAGTACTTTCATAACAAGACAAACCAATGTCTAATTTTAGGTCATCCAAATATGTATCACCTGTCAACTGATGAGCTTCTGCTGTGATTATGGAACCAAGAAAGATCTCTGAATTATTGAAGGCCATGGAAGTCTCCAGGTCAAGTTTGTGTACAAGAGTTGATTTTTTATTATCGTGCGATGGGTTCCTTCTCTCTCTCTTCTCCACAGTCTGTTTCCACACAAGAGACGCCTTACAATCCAGTGGCACCAATTATCCCCCTCCTCTCAGCGCTTTTAGCAACTTTTTCAAAACTCTTTTCACTTGGCTCTTGTCAAGCAATGAAAGAAAAACTAACCACCATGTCAAGAGAACTCAGCTGCCTAGCAACTGGGCCACAGTTTAATTCTGATTTGCTTCAGGTCTTGAGTAATGGAATTGACAACGTTAAGCCAGTCAGTAATGTTGTTTGTCACCTCTGAAATGCAAACAAAACTCCATTGTTTCCAGGGTATTGGGCATGATTGATGTTTGGAGTCACAATGGCATCATTCATTTCGCCCCTGTGTTTTTTGCGAGGATTGATGTCATATCTTTTCATGGCATATTAAATGTTTTGGAGGAGCATGAAACTGTGGTCGCTTTTCATCTCGCGCAGGCTCTGACGCATTCTTATAACTAGCAAAGTTTAATGATTCCATTCAAGTTGTGTCCATTTCACCCAGAAATAATTTAATAAGAACTGGGGGCCCTCCGAGAGCCTCCGAGAGACACGCCGTAATCCGAAAAGAAAGGATAAAAGGAACTTCAGAGAATCAAGGCCTTTAAGATGAAAGTTTTTCGCTTCTTTCTTTTCATGACACCCCTTTTTTGTTTGTCGGGCAACTTTTTGTAGGTTTTTGTTTTCGACACACTTTGCGTATAAATATTTGGAGCAGAGAAGAGATGCGGTCAATGGGAGACTCTTATATGACATATTACAAAGCAACACAAACAAAACAAAATATACATTTATTTACATTAAACTTATTAATAAATTTAAAAATCTAAATGGATTACAGTGGATAGAGTATGATAAACCTTGGCACTGGTACACTATAAAGTTGTGTTGGATATTTACCAGAAACGTTGCATTATATGATTTATATATTTATCAAATATCATTTTTCAATGTTTGGGTTGATTTGAGAAACCGACAGGGATTTAGTGACAGACAGCCGAGTATCCAGACAGTTGGATATCTGAATGGCAGATTTGTATGATATGGAAACTGCCAATTCCTTCTGCTTCATAGAACATTTTTCAAAGGCCCAAATGACACAATAAGAAAGCCATCCATCACAAAGAAGGGAAAATTAGCAGAAATAAATGGGACTCTTTTTCTCATCCCCTCGCTGTACCCGGGAGAGGGACGTCAGAACGACAGGGTGGACAACCAAGAATAGACAACAATAAACACGGTCACATCAAAGTCCCAGACGGTGGTATTGGAGCAGGTCTCGGTGGGCGATGGGGGGAAAAAAACAAACGTTGGAGCTGCTCTGTATCAAGCAACATACCACCCCCTCCACCCGATTCCTCAGCTGTTGCCAGGTAAGTCCAAAGGCGAACGCTCAGATTTATGAATGTGGATTTTACTTCCCAACGCTCAAGCTGGTGTGCCACCACCTACAAGATTTTTAACACGTAATCCACTAGGCAAATAATTCCCCGCCACCCTCGGTTAGTGCAGTCCAGGGTGATAAACTAACATTTCCTCTTATCTGAGCTGGACATAACAGACGCCTCTGCTGCTACGCAGCTTTATTACTATTAATTGTCAGCGCCCACGTATCCCTTTGTTCGTTTTTGCACGCTGGAGTCTTCAAGAGAGTTTAGGTTTTCCATAGCGGCCCTTTGAAGGCTCATGTGTGTGATATCACATTTCTTGAGCTTTTAAATGTATCAGACATCTCAAAGATTATTTTAATTGCTTGTTTGTGGTTTTGATTTCTTTTGTTTGCCTTCGGTGATTTGTATTCAGGCAATATGCTGTAATTTATATGCTGTCTGATCTCGAGCATAACATTTACACTGCTGAATTTATGCCAGAGCTCTTGTTGGGAATCATTCTTAGATTAGAGCATGGAACTGTTTATATATAAGTCATATAATGTTTTGGGAAAAAAAGATGGTGAATTTTCACAAACTATTATAATTTAGAAATTATTCTTTGAACTTTGTAAGACCTTATGAGCTACGTTCGCAGACAAAATCATGCAAATTAAGGCGAGATGCAGTAAACGCAAATCTGGACACTTTGTGAAGTGCTGCCCTCTCACTGTAACCTTACAACACTGTTACCATCTGTCCTTAATGAGAGCATTATTTTCTGTTTTCATTTCCATGCAGCATTGTGCGTGCGAATTATCCATTTGCATAATTGCTGAAAGATTTTTGTCCAGCACTATCACTATCCAAGTGCAAGTCACTGAATCAAATTAAAGCGTAAAACAACAGAAGAAAAGGAAAAATAAACTAAAATGAAGATGTTTGTGAAATTAGTAGTGAAGCATATCTAATTTTTTTTCTCTCTCTTTCTCTCTCCATCTTGCATGGCCCTTAGTAACCTAATCAGGGCTGGCTTTATCTGGTAATCCACATTTAAACTTTAACCTGTAGGGGGGCTCTTTGTGCTAGTTAATGTAAGCATAAAGGCAGACCGGCCTGAATGACTAATCAGATTAATCATATTTCACAAGACTAAAGAGCTTCTCTAAAAGGCGGCAGAATTAGGCCTACATCCATCTGAGGGTGATGGGGGAAAAGAAGGGGGAAAAAAATCTCAACCGAAACAATTGTATCCCTGACGAAATGATGGCTTGGAATAAATTAATGTTCAAAAGGCAAGTTTTTAATCAGCTCAGCTGTCTAAAGCTTTACATACTCAGGGCTTTTAGGTCAGATTAGACAATATCGCTAGCAAATGACAAAACAGAGTCTGAGATCAGTGTGTGTGTTTTGACCTCTGAGGAAATGTGGAAGATAGCAGAAACTTGACTTTATCCAAGCTTTCGGGACTTAGCATTTTGTATAAAAAGGGTTTAGCTGAAAAGTTAGCCAATGCTAACAGATCGTCTGTTGTTAGCATTAGCGGTAGCTTTACTAAAGGAAGTTAAAAAGCTTCCGATTTTCTTACTGTATCTTGTTACGAGGAGAAAACGGTCTATATACATGCTGAAGTACCGGGTGTTGTTTCTCTCGACTCTGTTTACTAATGAATATTCATGCTATTGTAAATGTGAGCTTCTTAAACTATGCATTATTTATGACAACACACACGTTTCACTTTGTCAGAGGGTAAAGTCAATTACCTGTCAAAACGGCAAAATGCTAAATGGTGCAATTCATGTGAGAATGCTATATCAAGAGCTGGGTGCAATTTCTAGCAGTTTCATCTGTGTCAAACATCTGTTGACGGAGCAATGCGCATTCTGGAAGGAAGTTTTGTTTTTGTAAGAAGTAACGTGTTAAGTGTAAAGCCTCCTAAAATGTACAAAGCAATCTTATGAAGATAAATTGGGTAAATTTCTATTACAATTCTACAAATGATCTGTAATTAATCACAAATGAGAGGAAATGCTGTATTTAAAGGATCTAACTGCAATCTTAGTGCTTTTGCTTGAAAAACACAGTATGAAAAACAAGATTCCAGGCCAGGAGAAGCAGAATAGCATGTCAGTTTTCTACCGTCATCATATCAGCTATAATTTTCATTCCATTAGGGTATGGCACATGCTATCAGGGTTATCATATCAAGCAGTCAAGCATGTAGTTCTCGTCTTTTCACATACTGTAGATTCTCAGACAATTGTTCTCTTGTCTCCCGACCACAGAACGTACATGACAAGCCATGTTAGACACATCTATTCTTCTTTTTTAGATTGTTTTTATTAACTTAGATTCATGAAAGCTTGTGTATGAACAGAAAGGTTGAAAAACATGAGGAAAATGTGGAAATTATTGCAATTTTAGTTTGATTTATTATCTGTTATCTAAATCTTTTTATTTATATACAATTTTTATTGTTAAATATATAATATTTTATTGTTAAAAATAATTAATATATAAAAAAATTACAATTATTATTAATTTTTTGCATTGTCCTTGTTTACTTGATGTATTTATTTATTTTATTTTTTATTTTTCCCCTCAAACATTAGATATGGCAATCTCATACACTGGCAGCATGCATTAACTCTCTCAAACATGACACAGGGAGCAGGTTAGCAGAGGGCAAGTGTGGTCTAAACAGTCGGGGTTGCACAGTCAGTTGTGAGTTATACAAACGCACCGGTTCACTCCTTCACAAACAGAGTAATGTCCACCTCCCAGCGGCTCTTAACTAGGGTTTGACTCCATCTAGTGGTTCACCGAGCTTCCTTCAGTCCTGAGTGGCTCCATGACCACTAGGCCTTCATAGACCATCATTTACACACACTCACAAGAACATAAAGCGCTTTATATTCTGTAATCCTGTGTTAAACATCTGCAGTAATTTCCAATTAAAGGCTAAATGATGTACTAGATTTACAGAAGATCTTTGCTATTGAAAAAAAATGAAGGATCAAAACTATTTTACGAGTGACGAGAATGGTGGAACGGGCTATCTCCATGAACATATGAGCTTAACCCATCCTCCAAATCTTGCTATTATCCTAATTCACAAAAATAAAGTTGTCGCTGTCATTCCGATTTTCTCTACTTTACAAAATTGGAATGAAGTTGCCTCCATCTTTGTTATTTGAGCAGATTACTTTATGTAAAGAAACAATCTGGAAGATTTTCCCTCATAATCGTGTAATTGACCCCCTCTCTTAGGTCGAATTTGACAGTTCAATTTCCACACTTATTAAGGTTCCGACACACTTGAAGTAATCGTATTAGTGCTTTCTAGAAATTAGCCTAATATTGTGTATTAGCATGTGTGCACCTCAGGCCGTTGTACTTGAATGTCTGGTGTCTCTATCATCTGCATTTCCAGCCCGATCTTGTGAGGAAATGTAACTATTTTAACGAATTGTCTGAAAAGTGGCTAATTCGTATGAATTCATTTGACTTAATTTGTATGAAAACCTGTGATTTTTAAAAGGAGAAATCCCTAAAAACCCCACCCCTAACCCTACGCTTCATTGGGGGATGAACAAATCATATGACGATGTACACAAGATCAAACAAATTAGTCACTAAATCAAAAAAGTTATGAATTGCCATGAGATAGCATTGGTATTCCCAGCCAAAATATAAGACATGGTGGGGAACACACATAAACACATACCTCTGGACTTATTCAGTCATAAAATTATCCAACACCCTCCCCTCATCTTAAAAAGATGCCTGTGCCACACCACAGCATGGATCCACAAACAAACCATGGCAATGACGTGAGCAAGCAAGGCCAGTAAAGAAATCTCAGATTTCATTACACAAAGGTAAAAAGCATCACCGTTGGACCCCTGGATCCCTTGAGTGAAACCTTGGAACTTTTTTCCAGCCCTTAGTGATGCTTAACAGGCTTGACATTTTGCCCAGCCGGCGTCTGTAAACACTGCAAAGGTAGTGAGGACGAAGTTGCAGTGTAATAACTCACTAGTGCAAAATGAGACCTCTCGCTGGGCATGCCGGAGGGAAGAACCCGCACTGCTCCCCTCTGGCAAGGAATGCTCACTCTAGAAACTAGCGTCTAGTTAGGGCCCTGCCACATCCTGGTACTTTTATCTGCGACCTTTGACCCCGGGCACATCTGGAAACTTAGTTGGAGTCCAAAAGATGAGGATGTTTTCTTTACTTTTCTTTATGGAAGACAGCAATGTTTTCTTCTTATCCTCGACAGAGTGGTCCTCCGTGTAAAAAATGGCTGCACTCGTTATGAACTCCTTGCATATGGAGTGCTTGGGACAAGATTGCGTATGTGCAACCAGGATGGTCTGAGACAGAGTAGACCGCATCATTGGCTTGGGGCTATATGGTTTCAAGATCTCAAAAGGGCAGATAAACATCTCTGAGAGGTTCAAGGTCCAGGAATACAAGGCCTATGAAGCTTTGAAGTGCCGCAATGGTCTTGCTTAATAGAGACGGTGCATATGGCCAAGGGAAACACTTCGTTGTTGGATATTTTGAGGTTACACATAGAATTACATCTGCGATCAAACACATCGGCTGTTTATTTAGTTAGCTCATGGAGATGAACTGAACCCTCTTGATGTTAACCCATGCAAGATGGTTCCATCACCGCCTAGAGGCCTTCTTTTTGTTCAGGCCTGCAAACTGGGATTGGTTTGTTTGTGCTAAATGAATCTGAAACCACTGACACGAGTTTTTGGATTCGTGGTAACTTGTAAACACACCAAAGTACACAAGAGGGTGTGTTTGAGTAGGTGAACACGTGGCCTCTTGAACCGAAACTGCCTTGGCAGGTCCTGTTGGAGCCGTGCTTAATGACATGATCTGAAAATGGAATCGTGGAGACAGATGAAATAATGGTAGCGGTGCAATGATCAATCATATCTCATTTTGCGGTGTTGGTTTGGGCTGAGGTTTGGATGGAAAGAAGCAGTGGATGTGGGTGAACGCCATGACTGTAAGATCACCATGATGGCCGTCCAGAGGATGTGGAATCCTCTTTATCCAGCACAACTGATTTTTTATAGGGGCTTCACGCAGAGCAGACTAAGACCGTAACGGCAGCCTCGTTTGACAGAGGTGACATTTACTAGTCGTTTCGCTCATGCTGGTCTTCCATGATTCTCACGTTTCTGTTTGTTCGCACCATCTCGTGGCATTTCTCCTTTGCTTTTACAGTGCTCAGAATTCAAGCTGAGCGTAGCGATGCAGCTCAATCTCAGAGTTTCTACAGCCATCAGATGTAGGTCTCAGGGGTTGTTCGATTCACTCGAAGGTCCTCAAGGGAGTATTTACACCTGTCTGTCAGAGTCTAAGAGAGATTATCTCATAGGTCTGGTTATGCCTTGGAGGGCTACGCTGCTCATTTGAGTCTCAGGCGTATTTAGTTGAGAAAGAAGATGCTCTAATTCCCTTGGATGTGCAAACCACTTCAGGCCAAATGTGCCCACGGAAGTTGTAAAGGGGGAAGTGAGTAAAACAAATTAACAAACTAAACAATATATACTGATGTCCTACAGCACAGAATATTTTTTTCCAAAGGCCCAGGATTAAGTTGATCCCAAGTGGATGATAATACAGATAGATAAATACAGGTATAACTGCAGTCTAAAAGGTTGTGAGGTTGTCCACTTTTTCGAGTGATGAACAAATGTTGGGGGCCCCACGGTGGCACAGTGGGTAGCACAATCGCCTCACAGCATAAAGGTCGCTGGTTCGAGCCCCGGCTGGACCAGTTGGCATTTCTGTAGTTTGCCTGTTCTCCCTGTGTTGGCGTAGGTGTCCTCCGGGTGCTCCGGTTTCCCCCACAGTCCAAAAACATGTGCTGTACGTGAATTGGATAAACCAAATTGTCCGTGATGTATGTGTGTGAATGCAAGAGTGTATCGGTGTTTCCCAGTGTTGGGTTGCATCTGGTAGGGCATCCGCTGCATAAAGCATGTGCTAGGTAAGTTGGCGGTTCATTCCGCTGTGGTGGCCCCTGATTAATAAAGGGACTAAGCAGAAAAGAAAATTAATGAATGAAAAAATGTTGGTTTTAAGGTGAAACAAATGTTTTGAGCAAATGTTCTCTTACATGTCCTAATTCTAACACAAGCACACAGGATTTGGTGCGGTTTTTGCAGAATTAAAGCTGTTTTATTTAAGCTGTTAAAATCTTTTGTTTTTATGGTCACCATACTAAATAAAAAATACTAATTAAAAAAAGCTCATTTAAAAAACTAATTAAAAAAGCCTGTGAATTGATATGGGATCAAAATACCTTACAAGGACACGATTACTTACTTATTCCCAGGGCCGTTTTATATTGAAGTTGCTATTTAGCCGCACCATGTTGGTGTTTCGTAACATTTAGTTTTTACAAGGTGGGTTCTTAGCCCAATGCTCACTCCCCAACCTCAAGTGCCAGGACATACACACATACACTACAGACAATTTAGCTTGCCTAATTCACCTATAGCGCATGTCTTTAGACTGGCGGGGAAACCGGCGAAACCCAATACAAACATGGGGAGAACATGCAAACTACACACAGAAGTGCCAATTGACCCAGCCGGTGCTCGAACCAGCGACCTTCTTCTGTGAGGCGACAGCACTACCCACTAAAATGTGTCACATTACTTTTTATCTACAAATTCTGGATACCAATTGACCCCTTGCAGTAAATAATGATTATATTCTTATTGTATTATTCATTCATTTTGCTTCAGCTTAGTCCCTTATTTATGAGGGGTCACCACAGCAGAATGAACTGCCAACTATTCCGGCATATTTTTATGCAACAGATGCCCTTCCAGCCGCAATCCTTTACTGGAAAACATCCTTCACACACACACTTATACACTACGTCTAATTTAGTTCATCCAATTCACCAATACTGCATGTCTTTGGACTGTGTGGGAAACCGGAGCACCCGGATGAATCCCAAGTGTACACGGGGAGTACAAGCAAACTCCACACAGAAATGACAACTGACCCAGCAAGGACTCGAACCAGCAAACTTCTTGCTGTGTGGCGGCAGTGCGAACCACTGAGCCATCATGCCACCTATCTTATTATATTAATATTCTGACATGTTTGTTTTAAAGGGTTTTAAAGTAATTTCACTGCATTAAAATCTACTCATTTGCACATTTTAACCGTTAATTATTGCTTAGTAAAAAACACAGTTACAGCATTTTGGCCCAAAAACGCATGTGTATGACACATTTTTAACAATAAACAATAACAAAACTCAATAAAAAATGTTTGAACTGGACATTCACAACACAAAAAAAATCATTTATCATGTTATTCTAAACGTATGTGTGCAAACACATTTTGATGCAGTAAATAAATTATTAATTTATTCAAAATAGAACCAGACTCCTACTCTGTTTATACAGGGATGAGGCGACCAGAGCACCACTGACCCCATAGTCCCAGAGCACCCTCCACAGAATGCCACAAGGGACACAGTCGAATGCCTTCTCCAAGTCCACAAAACACATATGGACTGTTTAGACATACTCACATGAACCCTCGAGCACCCTGGTGAGGGTATAGAACTGTCCAGTGTACCATGGCCTGGACGGAAACCGCATTGAGGAGTGTGATTTCCCCCTATAGTTAGAGTACACCTTCTGGTTCCCCTTCTTAAAAATGGGAACCACCACCCCAGTTGCCAAGTCCAGAGGTACTGTCCCCGACCTCCATGTGATATTGTAGAGACGTGTCAGCCAAGACAGCCCAAAAACATCCAGAGACCTAAAATACACAGGGTTAATCTCATCCACCCCTGCCGCTTTGCCACTGCAGAGCTTCATAAAGTCAAAACACAATTTGTAAACATTCAAATCCAATTCGTAAATTCAAAACACATTCATAAATGCACATATCCAATTAATTTGGCCAAACATTTATGATTTTTACTTGTGAATTCACAAATTGTGTTTTGAATTTGCAAAGTTGAGTTAAAAGTGAATAGTGCTGTATTTTTGAGACTAATCTGGCTCCATAGTTTTCCACTGAACCAACTGATAATGCGCGAACACATCGTATTATCAAGATTCATCTCTACGCTTAGACCGCCAAGCATAGCAAGAGGGATCTGGCTGGAAGAATCTCATTTGTGGAAACTTGGGCATCTACAACAATATTTATCTTCTTCCTCGTGCACAGTAATGACTTTGGCAGAATGAATGAGACAGTTGTCTTCTTGCCTTCAGGTGAAGAAGCGACAGAGTCCTGGCCTACAGCCAGCTCATGACAATGTGCAAGCGATGCGCCGACGTATCACCGCGCCAGAACAATTGAGCATTAGCATAATTAGCTAGCATATTGTTAATTTTTTGTTTTTTTCTTCTCATGCCTTTGTTGATGTTCCGCAGCAACTAAACAAATTTAATTTCGGGGTGAGCTAACAGACTGCCTGAGCTATGTGAAACCTTGGGGCTGAGAAAAACTTTGAGAAGAATACGTCCTCTGTGGCATTAACTCTTTTGCCTGATGGTGCTTGCTAATTATGGCACTTCCTGAGAACGAAAGTAATAGGCTGGTGTCAGTGCCTGAAGCTTATCAAGAAACATGCAGGCAGCCATAACTGGATGCTGCCTTTTTGTCACCATGTTCCTTTGAGGGAGAGGAGAGAACAAAAAAAAAACAAAAAAGTCTGGAACAAAACAGAAGAAAGACAGAGACGGGAGAATGAGCGAGATAAACGCTCTGAGAACCAAAGACTTGAGGTCCAATCACGAATTAAGAAGTCGGTTTCAGATGTAATTAACCTTTTGATTCAGGACACGCTGTCTTGTAAACAAGCGTAGCAATTAGCTAGTTGTTTTTGCTATCAGCTGATAGCGATGATTCTCATTAGCGTGGCATGACCTCCTCTAATCTATGCGGACGCAGATATGCTAGTTGGCTTTGCTTGTGCTCCATGTGCTAGAGGTAGAGCAGGGGGTCTGCTAATAAATACAACACCAAGGAGTCCTTAATTCTGGTGTGTTTTAGCTTCTTATTTTCTCAAAGGGAAAAAAGCCTGGTCTGTTGGTACTCAGTTTTGACTCCTGTTTTTTATGGATTATTGTTTTTTATGCTTCAGTAGGCAGTCTCATTTACACAGCGTGGTGGACGACCACTTGAACATACAGTGCATCCGGAAAGTATTGATAGCGCTTCACTTCCACTTTTTTTTTAATGCTACAGTCTTATTCCAAAATGGATTAAATTTATTTATTTCCTCAAAATTCTTCACACAATACCCCAAAATAATAATGTGAAAAAGGAGTCTTTGAAATTGTTGCAAATTTATTAAAAATAAAAAACCTGGAAAATTACATGTACATAAGTATTCAAAGCCTTTGCCGTAAAGCTCTAAACTCAGAAACATTCTGTTTCCACTGATCATTCTTGAGATGTTTCAGAAGCTTAATTGGAGTTCACCTGTGGTCAATTCAGTTGATTGGACATGATTTGAAAAGGCATACACCTGTCTATATAAGGTCCCAGGGTTGACAGTGCATGCCAAAGCTCAAACCAAGCATGAAGACAAAGGAATTGTCTAGAGGCCTCCGAGACAGGATTGTATCAAGGCACAAGGCTGGGGAAGGGTACAGAAAATAATTATGCTGCTCTGAAATTTTCAATAAGCACAGTGGCCTTCATCATCCATAAGTGGAAGATGTTTGGAACCACCAGGACTCTAAGCTGAGTGATCGGGTGAGAAGGGCCTTAGTCAGGTAGGTTATCAATAACCCCATGGTCACTCTGTCTGAGCTCCAGCATTTGTCTGTGGAGAGAGGAGAACCTTACAGAAGGACAACTATCTGTGCAGCAATCCACCAATAAGGCCTGTATGGTAGAGTGGCCAGACGGAAGCCACTCCATAGTATCGGAATTTGCCAAAAGGCTTCTAAAGGACTCTCAGACAATAAGAAACAAAATTCTCTGGTCTGATGAGACTAAAATTGAACTCTTTGGAGTGAATGCCAGGTGTTAAGTTTGGAGAAAACCAGGCACCGCACATCACTAGGCTAATACCATTCCTACAGTTAAGCATGGTGGTGGCAGCATCATGCTGTGGGGATGTTTTTTCAGCAGCAGGAACTGGAAGACTAGTCAGGATAGAGGGAAAGATGAATGCAGCGATGTAACAGAGACATCCTGAATGAAAACCTGCTTCAGAGTGCTCTTGACCTCAGACTGGGGCGACGGTTATTCTTCTAGCAGGACAATGACCCAAAGCACACTGCCAACATATTAATGGAGTGGCTTCAGAACAACTCTGTGAATGTCCTTGAGTGGCCCAGCCAGAGCTCAGACCTAAATCCTATTGGAGAGATCTAAACATCTTTGGAGAGATCTGAAAATGGCTGCACACCATCGCTTCCCATCCAACCTGATAGAGCTTGAGAGGTACTGCAAAGAGGAATGGGCAAACATTCCCAAAAACAGGTGTGCCAAGCTTGTGGCATCATATTCCAAAAGACTTGAGGCTGTAATTGCAGCCAAAGGTGCATCAACAAAGTATTGAGCAAGGGTTGTGAATACTTATGTACATGTGATTTTTCAGGTTTTATGAATAAATTTGTAACAATTTCTAAAAGTATATTTTCACATTGTCATTATGGGGTATTGTGTGTAGAATTTGAGGAAATAAATGAATTTAATGCATTTTGGAATAAGGCTGTAACATAAAGAATGTGGAAAAAGAGAAGTGCTATCAATACTTTACGGATGCACTGTACATCAAGTTTGAAGATACTAGTTATTCTGTTAAACACTTCCTTGTGTAGGTGTAAGTATTGTTATCCTCGAATATGAATGCACATTTTATTTGGTATTTGGTGGCTCAGTGTTTAGCACTGTTGCCTCACAGCAAGAAGGTCACTGGTTCGTGTTCCGGCTGGGTAATGTGGCATTTCTCCATGCATTTGGCATGTTCTCCCCGTGTTGGCGTGGGTTTCCTCCAGGTGCTCCGATTTCCCCCAAGTCCAAAGACATGCCATGGGTGAATTGGGTAAACAAATTTGGCCTTAGTTTATGAGTGTGTGAGAGAATTTTAGAGTATATTGGTGTTTCCCAGTACTGGGTTGCAGCTGGAAGGGCAACCGCTGCGTAAAACATATGCTGGAATAGTTGGCGGTTCATTCCGCTGTGGCGACCCCTGATAAATAACGGACTAAGCCAAGCAAAAATGAATGAATGAGAGCTGTTGAGACGTTTATTTTTTGTCAAAAAAGTATAATTTAGAAGGAATTCACTAATGGAGGGAATAGACAGATAGATCAAGTACAGACTACAGCTTAGAGTTAATGAGGCAGCACATACACACACACATAGGAAACAGTCAACAGCAACCTTCAGGGACAACAGCTGAAAAAGTGAGCATAATGGTGCTGTTCAAATCATGTCCTTTGTCTTTTCTTGAGTAAATAGTTCACATTACCTGAAAGGTGCATTTACAGTACTGTGAAAAAGCAATTAGTTGACTTTACTTTAAAAATTGAGTCAACCTTTTTAAATTGCTATTTTTTTTAATCAGGTCAGAGTGAATAACTCTGAAAATGACACCATTGTGTTTTGTGTGCACAGCCAATTTGGATTGTCAAAAGTACAGAACTACAGAAGTACAGTACGATTCATCTTAGAGTATACACTCGCCAGCCACTTTATTAGGTACACCTTACGAGTACTGGGTTGGACTCCCTTTTGCCTTCAGAACTGCCTTAATGCTTCATGGCATAGATTCAACAAGGTACTGGACATATTCTTCAGAGACTTTCATCCATATTGACATAACAGCATCACACAGTTGCTGCACATTTGTCGGCTGCACATTCATTTTACAAACCTTTCAATCCACCACATTCCAAAGGTGCTCTATTGGATTGAGTTCTGGTGACTGTGGAGGCAATTTGAGTACAGTGAACTAATTGTGGTGTACAAGAAACCAGTATGAAATGATTTGCGCTTTATGACATGGTGCGTTATTTTTTTGGAAGAAGCCATCAGAAAATTAGTACGCTGTGGTCATAAAGAGATGGACCTGGTCAGAAACAATACTCAGGTAGGCTGTGGCATTGACACAATGCTCAATTGGTACTAAAGGGCCCAAAATGTGCTAAGAAATAATCCCCACACCATTACACCACCTCCACCAGCCTTAACCATTGATACAAGGCAGGATGGATTCATGGATCCACAACATGGATGTTGTTGATGCCAAATTCTGACCCCATCCGAATGACGCAGCAGAAATCGAGACTCATCAGACCAGGCAACGTTTTTCCAATCTTTTATTGTCCAATTTTGTTGAGCCTGTGCGATTTGTAGACTTCCTGTTCCAGAGTGGCAGCTGGTGTGGTCTTCTGCTGCTGTAGCCCATCCGTTGAGATGCTCTTCTGCATACCTCGGTTGTAACTAGTGGTTGAGTTACTGTTGCCTTTCTATCAGCTCGAACCAGTCTGGCCGTTCTCTTCTGACCTCTGGCATCAACAAGGCTTTTGTGCCCGCAGAACTGACGCTCACTGGATATTTTCTCTTTTTCAAACCATTCTCTGTAAACCCTAGAGATGGTTGTGCATGAAAATCCCAGTAGATCAGCAGTTTCTGAAATACTCAGGCCAAAAACCATGCCACGTTTAAATTCATTTAAATCACCTTTCTTCCTCATTCTGATGCTCGGTTTGAACTGCAGCAGGTCATCTTGACCATGTCTACATGCCTAAATGCGTTGAGTTGCTGCCATGTGATTGGCTGAGTAGAAATTTGCATTAACAATCAGTTGTACCTAATAAAGTGGCCGGTGAGTGTATATTCATTCAAAAGACAATCAATTAATCATCAAACAATCATCTTGGAACAATCAAATATATAGATTTGCACATTTATTAACATATGCATTTGTAATCTATCTAAACAGCGCTTTCTGAAATTTGCCACAGTTTTAGTTATATCATCTAGTGAAACACTGAATACATTGTAGATATACGGAGTGAAACTCTGAAGTTGGAAAAACCTACCAGCATGAGCAATACATCAACAAATGCTTTGGGTGACAAGTTGCAATTAACCGTGAAGACAGTAGACATTTGTATGCATTTCATATCTCATTAAATATAGTTATTTATTTTACAGGGAAGGGTGTTTCGCAGAGGAAACTGAAGCTATTTAAACTGGAGTAAAAACCTAAAGCTTAACGATATGTGAAATGTACCAGGACTTAGTACCAGGTAATGAATCATATATCTGGGAAACCAGAAACATCACACAAGGCTTTATGCCATGCATCATGCCGCTTCTGGATATTAAACAAATCACTTTGCCTCAACATATCAGATTAATCCAAGCAATAAAAGAGATTTGTGACTGCAAGTGTCAAATCTGTGCATGTGGAATGAAAATACATGCAATTGAAAAGTTACATTTGCAGGTGGACTGTAGCAGCAATTGTCACAAAAAACAAGTGCTGATCAGATCAAATCATACGAAATTCATTAGAAATGTATATACAGTATGTTAATCGAGCTCTGACAAAAGACTATGAAGAATACAGCACAAGCAGCATACAGCAGCAGGCTGTATCAAACATGGTATTATGCTTAGAAATGTTGTTAAGTTGATATCTTTACACGGCAGAGATGTAAAAATGCTGAAAAAAAGTGCATTTAAAAAACATGCATGCAGATTATAATATTTTTACATCCCCAAATCAGAAAATGTTGGGACAGTATGGAAAACGCTAATAAAAAAGAAAGTAGGGATTTCCAAATTTTATTTATTTATTTATTTTTTACACCAAATTTTTTTACACCAAATTTTTTACACCATATTACACCAAATACAGATGCAAAACTAAAAGAAAAATGGTACAATCAATAGAAATGTTACTTTTTGGTAACAAGAGAATTATAACAATTTTAAAACAAATATAATATAGGTAAAGCAAAGCAAAGAAAGACAACGAGAAAGAAAATGAAACAAACAACAACAAAAAAAAAGAAATACTTGAGGGCACATGACATAAATAAAACAAGTTATTGCAGAATATTAAATAAAGCACATGTTTTATAAGTTTTAATAGCTTTCTTGTTGTGAGAGTCTGTGATGGTTTTTTAATAAAGTACCAGTTCTTGTTTAAAAAATAAACAATTTGGCTGACATTGAGTATATTTGCATTTGTGTATAAAAAACTTTACAATAAATAAAATGAGGTTTATGCAAAAAGATGAATTATGGAAGTGTTTTCCTTTAATATAAAACCCCACAACAACATGTTTATAGGTTAAAGAAAAATCACCACAACCGTTTTGGACAATTCGAGAATTAACATCAGACCAAAACGATTTAACATGGGGACACTCCCAAAACAAGTGAGCAACAGATTCAGAAGAAGTCTCACAGAAAGAGCAAGAGATGTCAATGTCATTTTTGAATTTTTGTAAAAATTGTTTAACTGGATAAAACCTGTGAATGATTTTAAAAGAAATTTCTTAAATTTTATTTGTTAAATAAAATTTCTGGGGGAGTGACCAGACATACAACCATTTAATATCATCAAAGAGGTTGTTACAATAAGAAATAGAAGAAGGATTTGAGATGACCAGGTCTAAAAATAAAGACCTGATTTTATGATTGGATTTTTTAGTGGAGAAACAAATAGATCCAACAACAGTAGAAACAGGACTAAGGGAACAAGCAGAAATCAACGAATTATTATTATTATTATTATTATTATTATTATTATTATTATTTCTAAAAAGCATACAGATTTCAGAGGAAATGGTGATTTCCAAATTTACTTTGACTTGTTTTTCATTGCAGACAATATGAACACAAAATATTTCATGTTTTGTCAGGTCAGCTTTATTTCATTTGTAAATATACATCCTTTCCTGTCATTCAGACCTGCAAGACATTGCAAAAACAGTTGGGACAGAAGCAGTTTAGGGCTAGTAATCAGGTAAATTGGTTACATAATGATGTTATTTGAAACAGGTGATGTCAACAGGTGATTGTAATTATGAGTTGGTACAGAAGCAGCATCCAAGAAAGCTCTAGTCCTTTAGAAGCAAAGATGGGCTAAGGATCACCAGTTTGACAAACAAATACGTGAGAACATTATTGAAATTTTTAAAAACAATGTTCCTCAAAGAAAGATAGGAAGACATTTGGATATTACACCTTTAACAGTGCATAACAATTTAAAGAGATTTAAGGAATCTGGAGAAATTTCAGTGTGTTTAGGATAAGAGTGCAAGCCTAAGCTGAACATCCCTGATCTCCGATCCCTCAGGCATGTGTTATGGACCACAGATGAAAATGATCATACAGACTGTTGCCAGCCACAAGTCCAAAAGCCCGGGTCTGTGATGGTATGGGGTTGTGTCAGTGCCCTTGGCAAAGGTAACTTGCACCTCTGTGATGGTATCATTAACGGTGAAAAGTACATAGAGATTTTTTCCAGGGCATTTCCCATACTGTTTCAACTTTTTTTTTTGATTTGGGGTTGTAAAATAGATCCACATAGATCTACAAAATAAAACAACAAAAAAACAAAGAACTATTCTGTAATATGCATGCCTGGGCAGTAGTTGTAGTATTAATTTTATTTTTACCTTACCTCGGGTTTCTTTTGCTATATTAATTCAAGCTTGTGCCCTTTCTTACCAAACGTTTTTTTTTTTCTATAAAATATTTCTCCAAAATCACCATGGACCCTTAAGGGTTATTTAGTTATAAGAAAGAGAATTGCTTGTTTTATTCAATACACACTTTATTTTAATATTGCTTTTGTGTTCTATTTAAAAGCTAATTAATCAATGGTGAAACTATAGCGTATTATCGTCATACTAGAGTAACTTCTATAAGTGAATTATTTATTTATCATATTAAAACGTATTTTAAAATTAGTATTGTAAAATCACTTTTATTAACTGTAAAAATGCAGGGTTCCACACAATTATTTTTTATGTTGTCCCAACACAAATTGATTAGGTTAACTTAATTGTTTTGACAAATTAAAGTGGATTAAACATAAAACAATTAAGTTTTCCCCACAAAAAAACAAACAAAAAAAGCATAGGCGAAGTCTGCAAAGTAATCAGGGTTTTTTTTTTTACTTTTATTTTAGATGTTTTGTGTCCACAATGTACCATACATTTTCACCACATCCAAACGCTTCTAAAAGATGGTCTTGGATGGTGAACCAGAAATAAAAAAAACACGATACGGAAATGTAATTTGATAAAAAATAGCAACAATATTCTTGCGTTATAGCTTAAATAAACTTTATAACGCAAAAACAACATGCACAATACAGCTGTTTTGCATCAGTTAAATCAGTTGACTGTTGAAATTCAATTTTCTTCCCAGGTTCTGCAAGTTGCAATGTTCCAAATTTTCATTGCCAATGTTAAGCCAATTTTAATCGTTTGTTTTGGTTCAAATTTTAATTTCCCCAACCAATTGCAGAGCCCGGGGGAATAGAGTGAGTGCTCCGACTTGGTCCCACCCTGGTCGAAATTCATATTTTTTAACCCAACTGGTTGGGTTGTTAAATAAATAACCAAATAAAGGTTAAAAATAACCCAACAAAGCACCAGATATTTAACTGAATTGGTTAATTTTTTTTATCAATAACCTAACAAAGGTTAAACATAACCCAACAAAGCACCAAATATGTTTAACTCAACCATTGGGTAAATAAATAACTCAACATTTTTTAAAGTATATGTTTACAATTCTAAAATGCATGGTGCTGAGAGGCACATCGTGGCTCGTCAGGGTGCTGCGCATCTGGTGTGCAACCCCTGGATGATCATGCTGCGAACAGTTACAACCCTTTTTGGATCCTTATTGGAACCCACATTGCTAGCAATCGAAGATTTCGGTTAATTTGGCAAGCTGAATGCATTCTGTACTGTACAGGAGACACAGAGGAGATTGAATAACAGTGGTTTACAGCCAATCAGGACGCAGAACACAATGGGCTGTAAAAAAAAAAAAAAATGATGTCAAATTGCACACAAAAAATCCGAGATGCTGCTGAAGGTGAACGGCGTTATAGCGAGGGACCACTGTACTCCAAAACAAACCCGTTGGTGTATCAGTACAGAATGTATGGCCTAGACGTATTGTCCAGACTGGTGTCTTAGTAAAGACATCTGTTCTCTGGTGTAAATTACATGTCACGCAACAATGAGAACTTTAAATAGAGACCGCAGGACACTCGACAAAGAGAAGATCCAGCAGCTTAAGTGTTAGAAAAGCCCAGCTGAAACATCACTGTTCCAGAAGCCCTGGAATTCCTAAACTAGAAGCCGTTGTGTGTGTGTGTGTGTGTGCATGTGTGTGTGTGTGTGTGTGTTTTTGAACCCCAGTCGTTGATGCTTCAGCCACAAAAACCGGGTGAAACGGTTGAGAGAAATCCGAACGAGCCGCAGTAAAACCTGAGCATCCGAGCTCGTTCTGGCTCTTAACGATACTCTGTAGGGCCTCCTATGGTGCCAGCCCATATTTATGTTGGCAATATATGCAAAAGAATTAAGCCCGTAAAACCTCGCGGCCACACAAAGCTCTCATTAACTTGGAGGGGCCTCTATTCGCTGTGACCCCGCTTATTTATGCTGTGTGGATAGAGCTGAGAAATCCTCGTCGCTTTTAGTCGTCCTCTTCTGCTTTCACACAATATTCGTTTTCTTTTTTATAAGCGTCACTTTGCGCTCGCAATCAATAGACTGGATTTATAGCTGCAAAATATGCCCTTTTGTTTTGATTGCAGTTGAGTGATGCTGTGTCAATATCAGAGATTGTTATTTTACTTCTGAATTTCTCAGAACTGAAGAGTTAGGAGTGCAGCTGTGTTGTCTGTTGCATGGAATGATAACAATTCCGATGTAAAATCATCTCTATCTTATGTTTTATGCTATGTTTTATTGAGAAGGACAGTTCAAGTCATAATTATTACAGATGTAGGAATGTAAATTATCATATGTGTTTGTTTATATGGCAAAACTTGTCTTTTCACCATGAAGATTCATACAGATTGCAAAGACAGATACGATATAGCACTTACCATATCTGCTAATCAGGGACTGGTTAATATGTGTGTGGACTTTGGGGTTTTAAGATGTAGTCACATATTGATTGGTTTGTATGTCTCAATATTTGGGCTTTGGTCACATGTTCAACGAAGATACAAAATAGCTAGTAAACTTTGCTCTTTCTCTTGTCTTGCTCTGGCATTTTTCTGTTCTGCCTTTCTCCTGGGGTTCATTCTTCGTACCTCACTTAAATGATCTAAGATGATTGATAGATTCTGGATCTGTTAATCTTGATAACTGATCTTTGGCTAATTTGGTTCTTCAAACAAGCTCGTAAATCAGATTAAAATGTCTGGATGAACTGATCTGAGATCGCTGAAGAGCAGATCTATCGATCCTCTAAATTATGAGCATGAATGCAACGATTGGCTGACGGCACAGCAGCGTAATGACATCATCTAATTAATATTCAATTATCCATGTGAGCAAAATTTCATAAAATTCGTAGTAAATAGTTTGTTAAATATGATACGGAATAGCTTTCCACATTTTTTGTGGGCTGTAGGCTTTACGCTTTCCATGTGTCGAGTATTTAGCAATTTATTTAGTTTTACATTTAGAGCCTATTTTTTTTATTATAGTAGCTTAGACCTATTTGAGTGTCTTAATCGGCGTAAGGAATTTAAATTAATTTTGCATCAAAAAGCATTTTAATATGCAACTTATCTGCAACTTTTATGTGAAGCATCAAATCATCGTCATTTTAGCTGTCAAAATATGTTCATGACTGTGTAAATTATTATTCCTTTATAAAACAAACAAACAAAAAACAGTGTAATATTGTGTATGTCTATTACCACACAGAAATTGTACTAAAGCTGGGTCGGTACCTTAAAATTGTTCACGTTTGTGTCTAAAAAGTCAGTATTAAGAAATATTGATCCCCTTGGAGGTTTCATGTTTAATCATATTTTACAGTTATTTTATTACTAATTCAGTTGTAACCATAGAGAATTATTGTAATTAAATTTTATGTCATTTTATTTTCAAGTGTTTGTGAATTACTTTTAATTTAACATCAACTCCTAATTCTCCAGATTGCAATACAATACAATCACATAATAGCAACAATCTCCCACATTTTTAGCTATCAATACTGCCCTTTTTTCTGTTATTGGTATAAGACTGCAGAAGGATCGTTTGACTAGAATTGGACAGTTTTCATCATACTGTTAACGTTTTTTGGTCGTTCGGCAGATTTACAGTTCAAACCGCTCTAGTTAAAACACCATTCTTACACAGGTCCAAAAAATACTTTGATGCTGATTCTTATAATATTTTTTTCTAGTTATTTTGTAAGATACTACACTGCAAAAATGCTATCCTACTTAGATATCTTGTCTTGTTTCTAGTCTGCATATTAAAAAAATTCTTAAATCAAGAAGAATAGATTTAGACAAGCAAAAAATATTGTCTTGTTTTAAGAAATAATCTGCCAAAATATAGTGTGTTTTTTCTTAAAACAAGCTAAATAATCTGCCAATGGGGTAAGCAAAATCTTATGTCAAAACAAGAAAAAAACAAGATTATTTTGCTTACCATGTTGGCTGCTTATTTTGCTTGTTTTAAGGAAAAAAAAACAATTTATGTGGGCATATTATTTCTTAAAACAAGACAATAGTGTCTGCTTGTCTAGAAAATGTTTCTTGATTTAGGAATTTTTATATATTTGGACAAAAAAAATCTGCTTTGGAAAAGCATGTTATTTTCTTTCTTTTTTTTTTTTGCGCTGTGGAAAAGCCTAGTTTCTCAGAGAACTAGAAAGCGTTGGGAATGCAGCTGTGTTGTCTGTCGCATGGAATGATAACAATACAGATGTAAAATCATCTCTATTTTCTAATCCCAAAAAATGCTTTGATGCTATATTTTTTATTGAGATTAGCAGTTGAAGTCATAATTATTAATCCTCCTGTAAAATTGTTATTCTTTTTATAATATTTTATAAGACCCTTTTTTCCAACTCCTTATTATTAAACACAGTAGTTTTAATATTAATTTCTAATAACTGATTAATTTTGTCTTTGCCATGATTACAGTACCTAATATTTTTTCTAGTTATTTTGCAAGATACTACACTGCAAAAAGTAGTATTATTGCATCTTAAACTAGTATTATTCTAGTATTATTGTTTGTTTTCTGAAATAATATGCTATAAGTAAGTGTGTTTGTCCCTAAAACAATCAAAATAACTGCCAATGGGATAAGCAAGATAATATTATGTCAAAACAAAAACTTTGGCAGATTATTTAGCTTGATTTAAGGAAAATTGCATTATATTTTGGCACATTATTTCCTAAAACAAGACAATAGTGTTTGCTTGTCTAGAAAATGCTTCTTGATTTAGGAATTTTTATATATTTGGACAAAAAAATCTGCTGTGGAAAAGCATTTTCTTTTTTTCTTTTTTTTTGCACTGTGGAAAAGCCTAGTTTCTCAGAGAACTAGAAAGCATTGGGAATTCAGCTGTGTTGTCTGTCGCATGGAATGATAACAATACAGATGTAAAATCATCTCTATTTTCTAATCCCAAAAAATGCTTTGATGCTATATTTTTTATTTTGAGAATTGCAGTTGAAGTCATAGTTATTAATCCTCCTGTAAAATTGTTATTCTTTTTATAATATTTTATAAGACCCTTTTTTCCAACTCCTTATTATTAAACATAGTAGTTTTAATATTAATTTCTAATAACTGATTAATTTTGTCTTTGCCATGATTACAGTACCTAATATTTTTTTCTAGTTATTTTGCAAGATACTACACTGCAAAAAGTAGTATTATTGCATCTTAAACTAGTATTATTCAAGTATTATTGTTTGTTTTCATTAATAATATGCTATAAGTAAGTGCGATTGTCCCTAAAACAATCAAAATAACTGCCAATGGGATAAGCAAGATGATATTATGTCAAAACGAAAACGAAAACATATTGGCAGATTATTTTGCTTGATTTAAGGAAAAATGCATTATATTTTGGCACATTATTTCTTAAACCAAGACAATATTGTTTGCTTGTCTAAAAAAACTTGATTTAAGAATTTTTTGATATTTGGATAAAAAAATTGAAATGAGAAAATGTCGTATTGAGTTTAAAGTGTAATTTAAAGGCTTAAATAGATAAACTAGTTTTAACTAGGCAAGTTAGGTTAATTAGGGAAGTCAAAGTGGTTTGTTCTGTAGCCAATTGAGAAAAAAAATCTTCAGAGGCTAATTATATTAAATATTAAATGTTTTTTTTTTAACTTGAACATTCCCCAAAAGAAAAAAATATATATATTATACATTAAAAATCACTTAATATAAACTTAAATTATAAAAAAAAACAAAAAAATCACAGGAGGGCTGATAATTTTGCCTTCAACTGTATATTACAACACACACAGAGAGACTATCGAAACAGTTGTTCCTGCTTTAAAGCGTCGTGGACGTGTTTTCCAGACTGCACCTGCTTTAAAATGTTTCTGTGTTGACGTTAATGATCATTATGAAATGAAAAGTGAGGCCAAGCTCTGCAAGTGTGAGAATCATTCGTGCTCCAGCAGAAATTGAGAGCCGCACCAGCAGCGACCTTTGACCTCAGCGTATAAGCTGCCCGCAGTTACAGAAGATCGAGAGTTTAAAGGTCAGAGGTCAAGTTTCATGTGTCATTTTTATTTTTCTCTGTTCTCAAAGTAGCCTATAATGTAAATAAGACTCTGCGCATGGTGTGTGTATGTGATGGTCAGAGTGTTTGTGTATGTGTGGCATAAATTAAATGGCATTTACTGTACAGTTTTTAAGAAGCATCAAAGTTGAAACTTGTTTTCCAACGTGATAATGGGATAGATTTACTCGCAGATTGTGCAAGAGAAAACCTTCTTTGGGATTACAGTGTATATATTTTGGTCACTCCAATATATGTGATTTAAGCCTGATCCCAATAGCAAATGCAGCTATTTTACGTTTTGTCAATGTCAAGTAAAATTTCGCAAGAATTCATACAAGTTCAGCTGTACAAAAATGTATGATTTTTAAAAGGACCCATGGCACCAAACCCCACCTTTAACCCAATCATAATTGGGGGATTAGCAAATTGCGCTCAATTGTGTAAATAAGATTGTATAAATACATACAAATTAGCTAATAAATAAAAAAAGTTACGAATCTGCATGAGATAGCATTTGCGATTTCTGGAATATTGCATCTTTACACTATCTGACAAAAGTCTTGTCGCTTATTCAAGTTTTAGGAACAACAAATTATAACTTGACTTCTAGTTGATAATTTGGTATCAGAAGTGGCTTATATGAAAGGCAAAGGCCTCTAGATTCCGCTTATTTGACCAAAATAAAATATGACCGTGCCTTGAAGATCTGACTTTGCTTAGACAAAAGTCTTGTCACTTAACAGAAATAATGTACAGTATAGAATATATGAAGTCATAGTGCAGTGGAAAAAAATTATAATCTCATGTAAAACCAAACCAGGCTCTTTGGCGATATGTTCCCAGGGCAACATTTTTGGGATGTGCCCGGGGCAATGTCTTCTTGCAGTTTTTTTTTGTTTTTTTGTTACTGGTCCTCATTTTTATATGTACAATTTGAACGTCCTTCAAGTAAATCCACCAGAGGACGCTGTGTACGTTTCCGCAAATCTCAACATCTTTCCTCGTTGTCGTGTCAATTTATTTTGCTCTACAAAACAAGTGTATTACAAATCTCTGTACTGCCTAGATGAGTTATCAAAATTGTTTGCACTTTCGCATTAGCTCAAATTCTAAAATGAATCTCAAAACCTCACAGTTATTCAAGCACATTTGACATATTCTAGACAAATATGCAAAATTTAAAGGAGTTTGAGGTTTATAACCGTTCTTCAAGATTAATTTCTATTTGAAATTATCATTATAGCCACTAAATGGCAGCAAATGTCCACTGAGTGGTTAATGAGAGACCTTGCTCATGGTTAAAACACTGTTATTGTGTTAAGCCCCTTAGCGTTCCTGTAAAATTATCTTAAAATGCCAAAAAAAATAAATACCCAAAGTAAATTGCATAGTATTTTTGCACCATTTTTAGTATATATATGATTTCAGTCTCTTTTGAAATGCGACACACTGAGGTTTATTCCTTAATAATCAAAATCACTGTAAATGTTATTGGTATTGAGTAATTAAACCTAGGACACACTGAAAAAAAGCTGTCGCCACTGGCTTGCATGGTTCGGGATCTGTAGAGCTGCGCATCGTTGGATTTGCTCTTCAGTATTTGGACTCTCAGTAGTGATTATTAAACCACACTGAACTGAGCTCAACTGAACTGAACTTAAACACTACAAAGTGAACTACACTGTTCCTATTTACTGTGACCTTTTATGTGAAGCTGCTTTGACACAATCTACATTGTATAAGCGCTATACAAATAAAGGGGAATTGAATTGAATTGAATTGAAAAAAATTAAAAATAAACAAAAAAAACAAAATGTATCTTAACTAATGCCTACAGATGACTGTAATTAAGCTATTAGATTGACGAGACAATTGGATCTAAGCATGAAGCCTTACCAAGCCATTTTTATTTATTTTGATAACAGTACCTTAAAAATTATGTTTGATACATATTTATGCAAGTGAATGTCTAGGCGCTCCGCTAAGAAGGCCGCTTGGAGTCTCCAAATGACCCTTTTTAACCATTGACACAAAAAAGGTGTGTTAATTATGTTAATCGACCCTATTTAGTGAATGTGGCCCATGCTGTCACGAGCATGAGATGCTTAAAAAAAAACGAAAAGATGTAACTCACACAGCCTGGGATGCTGAAACAGCTTTTTATAAATAGCACAACAGAATACCAGAACACACACTGCTGGATTCACCCTTAGTATAAACTCATATTTAATAATTATTATTAATTTTCTCAGTAAATTAATATGGTGTTTGCTGCCTGAGAAAGAGTTTCCCAATGGAGCATTTAATGAAACTGCTGTTTAGCATCTCAATAAGCAGTTAAGAACTGACCTACAGCATGTTAGCAATAAGCCACTTCCTCCGGGTCACATCCTGTCTCAACTGTAGTATATCTGTAATGAGATTGCATTTGTTCTATAATTACTTTTTTTAATGTATGGTTTAAAGCTTAAAAATGAAACATAAAGTGTTCAGGTGTAATTAATGCAACATAGACTCATTCTGAAAATGTAGCCCTATACACTTCTGGAGATTTCTGGCGAATTATGTAGCCAGAAGTACGTATGGCTGGATTTCATCTTTAAAACAAACGCTACGGGGCGTTATGACGCTGTTTCTTTTCAAACTAGCAAAAAAAAAACTGTTGCCAGTTTGTGCAGTGGCTCGCCATGTACATTGGCGGACTTGAGGCGCAGAGAGGAGTTGACCGTGATGACGGGTTTTGAGTCTGGCAAAGAACGGTTTCAGAAAGCGGGTAAAACTAAAGCAGAAGCCAAAAAGTGAAATAAACAAGTAAATAACAGTGTGAAAATGTGGTAAAATCTGAAAATGTGGTGAAAATCAGGCGAGGGCATTTCTTTTTCTGGATTGCTTGTCAAAACTGTCGGTTGGGTTTAGGGAAGTGAGTTGGTGTCTTAATCAGTGGTATTGAAAACACTATTGGTTGGGTTTAGGAAAGGAGAAGGGTGGGTCAGTCGATTGGTCAGTCTCTGGTGGATTTACGTGTGAACAGCAGGCGTGAAAGGCACTCACTAGAGAAACTTGAGATCTCAAAAAGCGTACATGGTGGATTCGTGAATACAGAAACTTTCCTGGGACATATTTGGCGCTCTCCAGAAATGTATAAAGCGGTACATTTTCAGAATGAGCCTGGGTTGAATTAATGTGTTAGTGGATTAGGGATTTATAAAGATAAACAACCAAATCATAAGTCCAAGGCACTCAAAATGTGAAAAAAAGGCTACTGTTTACATGGCTTTTTAACTTTTTCACTTACTTTACTAGTGCTTAGGAATTATGTTTTGGTTGTTTATCTTTATGAGTTTATGAGTTTAAAATACATTGAACTATTAGATTAGAACGCTTAACATTTCAACATTTACAGTCTTCTATTGTAGATTTTTTTTTCAGAATTGAAATTTTCATTGAAGGCTTTTATGCAATCCTTCATTTTCACAATATGTTCACAGTTCTGCAACATTTTCCCCCTTATAACGCTGAGAAGTTAAATCGCAGTTCCTATATATGTTTATATCACAATATTGAGACATAAATGTACTTATATTATACAAATAAATGAATTAGCATTTTTTCAACGAAGGCTTTCATTCAATCCTTCAATATCCCTTCATTTTCAAAGTTCTGCAACATTTTTTTCCCTTATGACACTGAAACGTTAAATCGCAATTCCAATAAATGTTTACATCACAAACGGAGACATAAATTTGCTAATTTCTATTAACCAAATACATGAATTAGCTTTTTTTTCAGACTTGAAACTTTTTTTATGGAAGGCTTTCATGCAATTCTTTATTGTCACTTTATTTTCACAGCTCTGCAACATTTTTCCCTTTAACTTTGAGTTGTTAAATCACACTTACAATATACAGTTGAAGTCATAATTCAATCCTCCTTCAATTCTTTTTCTTTTTTAAATATTTTCCAAATGATGCTTAACAGAGCAAGGAAATTTTCACAGTATATCTAATAATGTTGTTTCTTCAGGAGAAAGTCTTTTTAAAGCAGATTTTTTTTTTTAAACACCATTTTAAGGTCAATATTATTAGCCCCTTTGAGCTATATAATTTTCCGATAGTCTACAGAACAAACTATCATTATACAATAACTTGCCTAATTACCCTAACCTGGCTAGTTAACCCAATTAACCTGGTATCTTGAAAAATATCTAGTCAAATATTATTTACTGTCATCATGGCAAAGATAAAATAAATCAGTTATTAGAAATGAGTTATTCAAACTAATATGTTTAGAAATGTGTTGAAAATATCTTCCCTCCATTAAAAAAAAAATTGGGGAAAAATAAACAGGGGGGCAAATAATTCTGACTTCGACTATCTTTGAGACATACATTTAGTAATGTATATTAACCAAATGCATGAATTGGCATTACAGTATATTAACATATGTGATATGTTACCTCAAAAGTGTATGCTTGTACCTTGCATTTGCAGGAGGTTCACTGGAAAGAGTTTAGAATAATGGTTCATTAATTAATGTTGGTAATTTACCTGCATTAGCAAAGTATGAATAATGTAATGTGTATTAATCATAGTCCAACATTAACTATTGCATTATTAAAATCCAAAGTTGGGCTTGTTACACAGTGAGTTAACATGAACTAATATTATTTAACCTGAATTTTATTAAGTAACATTAACAAAGGTAAATAAATTGTAATAAATGTATTACAATTTTTTTTTTGTTAATAAATACATTAACTAACATGAACTAATGAACCATTAGTTTAAAGTGTTGCCGGCTCACTTTTAAGTGTGTGCGTTTTACAATTCTGAAATATTTTTCTAACAACTATTACATTATTTCTTGCAAATGTGAGTTTATGTGCTTTCTCACAACTCTTGGCATATATTTCACAATTCTAAATTTTTCTGAGAACTGTGATGTGTTAACTTGCAATTACAACTTACCTTGCAGCTGTGTGAAATAAACTTGCAATTCAGCAAGGAAAAGTCACAATGCGAGACGAGAACTGTCAGCTGCGACAAAGAAAGTCAGAATTACAAGATAAAAGGTTGTAATTAACGTAATTTTGAGATAAAAAACAAGCTTGCATGAACTTTCATGAATTAAACATTTTGATGATTAATCTCTAGAAATAATAATAATAATAATAATAATAATAATTATGAACAATAATACAAATAAAAAAAATAATAGAATTATAATATAATTAAACAACAACAACAAAATGTTACAACTACTAATAATAGTAATAGAAATAATAATAATAACAAAACAATAAAATGTAAAATAACAATAATAATAATAATAGCAACAACAACAATAAGATAATTGAAATAATAATAAAATAATTATAATAGTAGTAGAAAAAATTATAATAAAACAACAACAACAACAATAATTATAATAATAATAATAATAAACTAATAATTATTATTAATAATGGTATTGTTAATATTATTATTATTATTATTATTATTATTATTATTATTATTATTATTATTATTATTATTATTATTTCTACTATTATTTGTGTATTTGTTTTTATTATTTATTTATTTATTTATTTATTTATTTATTTAAGTGGGGAAAAATACTTGCAACTTAGGAAGAAAATCAGAACATGCTGTGAAACTGAAAGAAGATGGAGCACAGTTTACCCTGTCAATCATCACCACTTTCCAATCATATGGCATGCTTTGGCCAATCCCAGTCTGTGCGTCATAGCATGACTCCGCCCACTGTAGACATTTCCGTTTCATAGGTCTGTCTCGTGTCCAAAACAACTGTGATCATTGGAAACATTACCCATGTCACACACACACACACACACACACACACACACACACACACACACACCTCTAAAGAGAGCTCTCAGCTTCAGCGGGTGGTCTGAGCGCTCCTCGTAAAACAAACAAAATCTCACTGAACGTTTTACCTGCACGTCTCGGCAGAAGCAGAAATACAGCAGAGAACTAAAAACATTTGCTATCTCCCACAGGGCAGGGAAAGGGCATAAAACAGAGAATATGATCAAATAAAAAAGTAAAATAAAATCACAGAATAAAATTTTACACACTGCTGATACATGATACAGTGTATTAAAACAGTGCAGACGCCACTAAACTATTTTTACTCCAGAAGATCACTCTAAACAGACTGAAAAGCATATGTCAGAGAGTTACTAACATTACTAACTTACCGATATTTTTTGGTAATCCTACATTTTTCCCAACAAGTAGCAATATTTTTAATACTTTACAGCTTGTTGATGTATTGTAGAGTTATGTCACAAACTAATGTAGATTTATCAGTCACAATTTTAGAAGTAGAAAGTTAATTGATTTGTTTTTTCATCTCAGTAAACTACGTAGTTTCTTATATTGATTTGAAAGTATGGAAATCTAAATAAATACTTCTGGTTATGTTTTAATTCACAATTCAAGTTCTTGTTTGCAATTGTGGGGCTTCATTTCCCCCAGAATTGTGCAATATAAACTTAGATGTGTGTATTCTAAAATCGAAAATGTGAAAAACTATTTTTGCATTTTTTTTTCTACTTTTTTTCTTCAAATTGCAGGTCACAAAGTAAGTAAATGAGATATAAATAATTCTGACTTTATACATTTTTTAAAAAAAAATTGTGAACAAACAAAATTCAACACAAAAAGTCAATATTATGACATAAACTTCCAGTTGCAAGCAAAAAGTGAGAAATGTGCATTTATATCGCACATTTTTTTTCTTGAGTGAAAACTGCTCAGGCAATAAATGAAAGATAAAAAAATAATAATAATTATTGCCACGTTTCAATAACAGAATTCAAACTTTTTTTCTTCAAAGTGTTAAATGGAAATTTTTAATTATGAGTTATAAAGGCAGAATTGTAAGATAGACATCCAAAATTATGAGATAAAATGTAGCAATTGCCAGTTATAGGGCTTTATTTTAACGATCTAGGCACAAAGTCTAAAGCGCATGGTGCAAAAGCATTAAGGGCGTGTCCAAATCCACTTTTGCTATTTTAAGGACAGAAAATTATGGTCTGCGCATGGTGTAACAGGGGTTGTGCTTATTCTCTTAATGATTTATGAGTGTGTTTTGAGAATAAACCAATCAGAGTCTCTCCTCCCTTTCCCTTTATGAGTCAGTTGTCACGCCATGGCGCATTTGCTATTTACATGGTGGACTTTGTAAGTGTAAAAACAGAACGCATCTCTAGCAAGAAAACAGTTAAAAAGCATCTGCAGCGTGAAGATAAAGAACGAGCCTCCTCCAATCTGCGTTTACTTTCTCTTTCTCTCTTACATGGATAAGGAAACGGTGTTGTACACTCCACTGATGACATCCATTAGCCTTCATATTTAATTTAGTTTAAGTGCAAAGATTTGTTTCAAAACTATTTCTGAATTCAGTTCTAATTTCCAGCAAACTAATAAACAAACAATAATAATGAAGTGTGGTCAAAAATGAGTTATATCCAAACACACATGCTATGCCCCATATGATCCAAAACCTGACAGGTGGACAAATCTAAGCTTGTTTTTAATAAAACAAATATAAATATGCATATAATAAATAATAATAATAATAATAATAACATTATACAAAAGCAAGTTGTCGTGAATAAACTGTTTTATATGAGTTGATGAATAATAACTCTTACCTGACTATTGTTGTAAATGAGTAGCATAACTGTAGTTTACTGCACTGATTTATTAATTTACTATGAATAAATTGCTGCTTCAGGATTTTAGCTAACGTTTACCCAACTATTGTTCTAAACAAACAGCAAAACTGTAGTTTAACTGCACTGATTTATTTATTTATGAATAAACTGTCGCTTCATAATTCTTAGCTGCCTTTACTTAATATTAATATTTAATTTAATTATTTATTTGTTTAGAATAATTAATATTGTTCTAAACACATAACATAGCTGTAGATTACTGCAATGATTTATTAATTTCTGAGTAAAGTGTCACTTCATAATTCTTAGCTACCGTTTACCTAACTAACTAAATGAGAAGCATAACTATAACTGTAGATTACTGCAGTGGTTTATTAATTTCTGAGTAAATTGTCACATCATTATTCTTAGCTACCGTTTACCTAACTAACTAAACGAATAGCATAACTATAACTGTAGATTACTGCAATGATTTATTAATTTATGAGTAAATTGTCACTTCATAATTCTTAGCTAGTTTACCTAACTAACTAAACGAGTAGCATAACTATAACTGTAGATTACTGCAATGATTTATTCATTTCTGGGTAAATTGTCACTTCATAATTCTTAGTTACCTTTTACCTAACTATTGTTATAAACAAGTAGCAAACCTGTAGTTTAACTGCACTGATTTTTTAACATATGAGTAAATTGCAGCTTCTTAGTTACCTTTTACCTAACTATAGTTCTAAATGAGTAGCATAACTGTAGTTTACTGCAATGATTTAGTAATTTGAGTAAATTGTCACTTAATAATTCTAAGCTACCTTTTAACTAAATAACTATTGTTCTAAATGAGTAGCATAACAATAGTTTAACTGCACTGATTTATTAATTTATTAGTAAATTGTCACTTCATAATTCTTAGCTACCATTTACCTAACTAACTAAATGAGTAGCATAACTATAACTGTAGATTACTGCACTGATTTATTAATTTATGGGTAAATTGTCACCTAATAATTCTTAGCTACCTTTTACCTAACTATTGTTATAAACAAGTAGCAAAACTGTAGTTTAATTGTCACTTAATAATTCTAAGCTACCTTTTAACTAAATAACTATTGTTCTAAATGAGTAGCATAACAATAGTTTAACTGCACTGATTTATTAATTTATGAGTAAATTGCAGCTTCATAATTCTTGGCTATCTTTATTGTTCTAAATGAGTAGCATAACTGTAGTTTAACTGCACTGATTTCCGCATATCATCATAGTAGCATGCAGACGCACGAGACAATCGGCGCACACAATAGCCTGTAGTGTAGAGTCACCCTTCTAAATGAGCTCTCAAAATCAAAAGGGAGAAAGAGAGATGTCATTTAATTAGGCCAATCTTCTTCTTATTTAATCCAGAATGTGGTGGTGTCCAGCTGCGTCATTCCTGACAGGCAGAGAATGTTACAGCCTCAGCAGTTTCCTGTCTCCGCGAGCGGGAGGAGGGCCCGACGGAGAGAGAGAGGCAATATATTTCCAATTTGCTATCGAAAACACAGTTTACAGAAATAGATGAGTTTCAAATTAGAGGCAAATAGACAACCTATTTACAGCACGGCATGACAGCGAGCAGATTGCTCATAGTGAGATTTGCCTATCGCCATGGCTGGTTAATATTTCAGAGCTGTTAACCTCAGCTGCGTGCGAGGCAACTTTAGACTCACAAAATCTGCAAACGGGCTCCCATCGTCACAATATCTACATTTCCAAAATAAAGCGGATTTTTTATTTCGGGGAGGGGGTATTGTTGGTGCTGCTGTTCCGTCAGATGAGACGCAGTTTCACAGTCGTGCGCTCGCTGGAGGCATTTGATTGGCCTGCCAGGAAGTCAGTGGGAAACTCTGATTTTAATTTCCACATTACAGCTGTGAGCTGCATGACGACCTCGGTACCTGCACACCCCCTCCAAACCAGGATGCTTTTCGTTTAATTTTTATTTGCAGCCCACTGATATTATAAAATTATATTTTATTTACCAGATGCCACAAATGTTCGGGTTCTAGAAACAGTTTAGGATCTTGCAACATTAAATCTACGAGGTGAAACTTTACAATTAGTTTCAATTTGTCAATGATGTAGTTCAACCTCAAATGCTTCCAAACATTTGTGAGTTTATTTATTGTGTCAAACACAAAGGAAGATATTCACAAAATAGGAAAAACAAATACCATGGAAGTCATTGGGGTCACACTTTATTTTGATGGTCCGTTTGTTGAATTTAAGTTACATTGCATCTACATGCCAACTAATCATTAGATTATGAGTAGACTGTTAGGTTGGGGTTAGTGTAAGTTGACATGCACTTGCAAAGTTTCTTATAGTCAGTTAAATGTCTCTTGAAGGAGCAGATATTAAGCAGACACACTACTAATAGTCAAATGGACCATCAAAATAAAGTGTTGCCATCATTGGTTACAGATTTTCAGCTCATTTCAAATTGTCTTCTGTTTTTGTTCAATAGAAGAAAGAAACTCAGATGGGTTTGTAACAAGTGAAGGGTGAGGAAGAGATCACAGGATTTTTGAGTGAAATATCGCTTTAACGTTAGTTATTGCATAATACTGTCTTGCTCATGTAACAGACGTCAGAAAGCAGGTCAGAATTGTTATATAAACTAAAAAAAAACATACAAAATCAGAATTACCTTTTTTAATTGTATTCAATGGTGAGTACAGGTTGCAATATGAACCAAATCACTCAATTGACATTTTTACATTGTTTAAAAAATATCAAATATATCATATAGCTATATTTGTTAAAAAAATATACATACAGAAGTCCTGGTCTGACCTCGGTTTAACATCTCATCCAAAAGACGGCGCCCACTAAGCAGTATAGAGTCCTCCTTACTATACTGGGGTGGTAGGACCCACACAGACTGCATGTTAAGCGCCCCCTGCTGGTCTCACTACATCAGCAACCTAGCTTTCCCATGTGGTCTCCCATCCAGGTACTGACCGGGCAAAGCCCTGCTTAGCTTCATGTGAGTTGCAGAGAGCTAGCTCAGTTCATAGCAGTTAAGATCTGCCGGCTAAGTATAGTTAGTTTTGATTTCATTGATACTTTAAACACCGCATGGAAGGTAATTTTCTAAATCTGATAATAGTGGCTCTTTATGTAAAACAATAAATAAAATCTGGACCTTTGACATCGATGAAATATAAGATAAGAACCTGAGACTTTGAGAAACTCTGGGCATCATCCTCATCATCATCATGACTTACTGTAAACTCTCCATTTTAAAGTGAGCTCAACATCGTGAGCTGTTGTCATTGTGTTGTTGTCTGTGCTGTTGAGCTGTCAGTCACGTCAGCACGGCTCTGATGGGCATGTGGCAGCTCTCAGAGGAGCTCCTCAGCATCCCGGCTCATCCCTCTCGCTCGTCCCTATAGACATTACTAATTACTGCAATTACACTGGCAGAGAATGCTCAGAGGTGTGCTGCTGATGTCACTTACGATGTGCTCATATGGGACTTTAAAGTTTAAATTTGTACCTTTGCTGTTGCTAATCGGCTGTTATGAACAGATACACAATTACAGTTTTCTAAAATTAGGGGCGTTTTCTAAGACAGTCGTGCGCTATTAGTTCATATATGAATTAGAGATTTAAACAAACCGCCAACACTAAACTAAGCAAAAAGATCATTTGTATTCTATTATATTATGTTTTATTAAGTGATACGGTGGCTCAGTGGTTAGCACTGTCGCCTCACAGCAAGAAGGTGGCTGGTTTGAGTCATGACTAGGTCAGTTGGCATTTCTATGTGTAGTTTGGAGATTCTCCCCATGGTGGCTTGGGTTTCCTCCGGGTGCTCCAAAGACATGCGCTATAGGTGAATCGAATAAACTAAATTGGCCGTAGAGTAGGAGTGTTAATATGAGTGTGTATGGATGTTTTCCAGTACTGGGTTGCAGCTGAATGGGCATCCACTGTGTAAAACATAAGCTGGATAAGTTGGCGGTTCATTCCGCTGTATTGAGGTGACCCCTGATGAGTAAAGAGACTAAGCCGGAAGAAAATAAATGAATGAGTATTATATTATATTATATTTATATTTATATTTATATTTATATTATTATTATATTATATTATATTATATTATATTATATTATATTATATTATATTATATTATATTATATTATATTATATTATATTATATTATATTATATTATTGTATATTATATTATATTATATTATATTATATTATATTATATCATATTATATTATTATTATATTATAT